>NC_133647.1:72298715-72489055 GCF_009905375.1 Apium graveolens
TCCGTATCCTGGATCACATCCTTCACCGACATGTCAAAAACTCTAGCCCTCGGAATCTCATTCACTGTTGGGGTAGATCCCATAATCATTAATGCATTACTGACTGGGGCTGGTGTCTTGCAATCCCTGGCCATATGTCCTGGCTTTCCACATTTAAAGCATGTGAATCCAATGGCTGGAACCTTCACTGCTGGATTTCGGATAGGTTGATCCTTATTTGCTGGCTCTCTTGCTGGCTGATTTCGACACTCCCTCGAGTAGTGCCCTTTCTGGTTGCATTTAAAACATACCACATTCAACTTGTTACAAACTCCTCCATGCTTCTTTCCACATACTTGACAATCTGGAAAAGTTAATCTCAACTGATTCAGCTGATTCACATTAGCTGGACGATTGCCCTGGCCTCCGTCTCCTGCATTTTGTCTCCTGAAATTAAAATTTCTCCCTGGCTGAAACTTGCCCTTCTTAAAATTTAGAAACTTCCCTGTTTGTGACTGACCCTCACTTCCCTCAACTTTCCTTTTCTTGCTTTCCTTTTCTTTCTGGAACATCTCACTCTCTGTCTCTGCGATCATAGCTTTCTGTACAACCCCGGCATAGGTATCCAATTCAAAAATAGCTACCTTCCCTCTGATCCATGGCTTCAAGCCTTGCTGGAATCTCTTAGCTTTCTTTCTATCAGTATCAACATACGACGGCACATACCTTGACAATTCCTCAAACTTCCCCTCATAATCTGTTACCGACATGTTCCCTTGCTTTAATTCTAAAAACTTCAGCTCCATTTGATCCTGAACAAACTGAGGAAAATACTTTTCTAAAAACAATTCCTTAAACCTTTCCCAAGTAATAACATCTGTGCTTTCCAATGTCTTCACCATCTCCCACCAATAGGTGGCCTCATTCTTCAGATAGTAACTTGCAAATTCAACCTTCTGCTCCTCTTTCACTTTTACCAAGGCAAATGCCTTCTCTATTTCCTTTAACCACACATTTGCTTTAAATGGGTTCTAAGGAACCCTTGAATTCTGGTGGGTTTACTGCCTGAAAAGTTTTGAAAGTTACCTGGGGATTGGTCTGTCTCTGCTGTTGTTGTGCCAGGTGAACTGTTTGTTGGGCCAAGATTTGAAGAATCTGGGCTATTGCTGGGTCCATGGGTCCTAGGTTCACATTCTGGTTTGTATCATCTTGGTTGTTATTGTTGTTGTTGTTGGTTTCTTAATTCTGGGTGTGGGTGCGGGTATTTCTTCTGGGAGGCATTTTCTGTAAAGAATCAATCAATTTATTTAGCTTTTGAATCAAATCTTTGTATAAAAGAAAAGTTTTGTAAAATAGGAATATCTCTTTTTGAAAATAGTGGTAACTAAGTAAATTGCATGCTTCTTTACAGAATATAAACAGTTATGGAAAACAGGGTACATGGTATCACAGGGTATACTGGTGCAATAAATAAGGTAAAGTAAAATAGGTGCAATAAAGTAAATGACAGTGTTGGAAAGGAAAAAGGTACTGATATATATAGATCAAAAGTTTTAGGTAGTACAAGCGTAAAGACGCTTCGAAAGTAAAAGCAAAAAGGATACAACAACCTACTCACTAATCAGCATCGCTAGTCTATAAATACAACTTAAGAGTCTACTGATACACACTACACACTACTGTACATACTACATAACCATAACAACACTGCTCAGCATCTCCGTTTCAGAATCTCTAACTCAGTTCCAAGGAAACTCTGGTCCTGCTAGCCTCTCAAAGTCCTCCATCACCTCAGTAGCCCAGCCCAGCAGTGCATCAAGGCCTCTGCCAGGTAGTGTAGCTCCATGTAGCCTAGCCTCAAGAACCCTCCGTGTCACATGAATCTCCTCTCGAAGCTCCCTCACACCACGATCAATATCTGTACTCCTGATGATATGCTGTAACTCTCTAATCTGAGCCAACAAGGAATCACGTTCCAATAGAAGAGCCTCATACCAGTAATAAGGAACTGGGGGCAATGTAGACTGGAATGGGGCACTCGCTACTGAATGCCCAGTGGAATCTGAATCAGCTGGTGGGGGTCCTCTAACAGGTGGCCTCATGCCTGGAGGTGGAATAGCCTGCAATGGTACGGGCTGCAACACCGGTGGAGGTAGAATAGCCAATGCTGGTGGAATAACAGGACGTGGATCCGATGCTGGTGCTCCAACTGAAGGCTCTGAGTGATCAGCTGATACGGGAATAAAAGAGTCGGCCATCTCTGCTGTCTAAAATCATATCGTAATATAAGAATCTCGTACCACGATGCAAACTATACTAATACCGGTTATACCATAACACTCAACCTCTCGTCATTGTATCATCCTATACCTTACTTCTAATGTTATCCCTCTACCCATTCTCGTCAACCTAGGCTTGTGTCGGTGACTTATAACCTGTAGCTCTGATACCAAACCTGTGGCACCCTCCAAACCCGGGTCAGAAGTTTTGGGTCCACACATACACCTTAATTATAACCTGCTTATAACAATAATAAAGATAATAATAAATATGCAGTGACCCTACTTACCAACCACCACGGACCGCAACAGGTTAAAGTATGCACACAAGCCAAACACACTAATATATTATAAACCGTTCAAATCCCAACTTTTTCAAACTCAAACTGAGTATTAAACATTATTACAAACTTTTACAAACTTAAATTATCCCAAAAGAAGCCTACTAGCTCAGCTTTCTCAATCTGAACCCCTAGCTCTCGCGCTAGACTGGGGATCCTTGCTACCAACTGGTTCCTTTTTAACTGGAAAGAATATAAACAACATCGCACAAATGAGCTAACTAGCTCAGCAAGTCACAATGACAAAACTGAGAATAATGATCATCGGGTGAATATGATTATGATATCAAGTGAACAATGGATTATGATTTAGAATTGGATATTATACTTTTAATTTAAAAACCAAGGTTAGGCTGCTGATCAGTCACGCACTAACCCCGAGCAAGGCACACAGGATTGCTCTAACTACTGGATCGAAGGCACACATTGGCCTAACTTGACTATTATATGGTCTGACCACGAATCTGGTCCACAATTTTATAAAAAAAACCAATCCAATTCTAACATAATAACATAATATACAATAATAGACAATTAACCGAAATCATTAACAACAATAAATGTTTAACAATGAAAAGGTTTCACTCCTTGTAAGGATCAATAAGGCAATTTAAAAGCTTAGATGCTGGGTAATGAAAGAATTGGATAACAAAGGAATCAACATTTCAGGGTTTCAAAGATTTAGGCTTTCAAAGCATAGGATACAAGGATTGAATGTACAAGTAATTCAGTTCAGTGTTTGGGATTTTGTTTACATGTATTTGTGGAGTAATATAGTATACTTGAGATTTGTGTTTAGGTATACAACAATCAATGGTCTAGAAAGAATAAGGTTTATGGCTCAAGAACAATAACTGGAATCAGAGTTTAGGTTTCAGTGCTTCAAAGCACTTGCAATATCAATCTGACTATCAAATACTACAATATCTCGAGAAAGTTCAGAACACTTTCCTGATATTAGCTTACTACACTGCACTCATTTCCAATCACAAGTGTCTTACTCTTCAACTATCTGTTTCCCTTTCCTACGTCTTGCCTCTTCTGCTCACATATCATAAGCATCTATCAATAATTTACTCATAGAATTCTATTCAACACATACTTCTATCTACCCTTCGTTTTACCCAAATCCGATTAACGGATTGAAAGTTATGCAATAATCAAGTAAACACCGAATATATAGACCGATAGTCAATTAACAAGTCATATATAGCACATAATACATCACGTAATCAATGATATATTATTTATAAAGAAGTCTCGGGTTATAAATAGGCTTTCTGGTATTTAAAATGATTTTTAAAACATTTTTCGGAATTAAAACGGGTCGTTGGATCAATTTCGGGTTAATAAACAGGGTTCGGTTGGCCAATTCTGGCTCCGAAATAATTTTAGAATAATTATCGAGCCTTGGAAATAATTTAGAATAATATTTTAAAGCTCGAAACTATTTTTCGGAATTTTTAAATCATTTTTAAATAACTAAATCTAATTAAATAATTAATTAAAATCAATTAATAATTAATTAAATCAATTAATCAATTATTTTTTGAATTAATTGATCAATTAATCAATTAGAAATTAACTGAAATTAATTAACTAATTAATTTAGATTTATTTGTGAATTAAAAATAATTTTCAGAATTAAAATAATAATTTTTAGAATTTTCAGAAATTAAAAACGAATTTTTATAATAAAAATAAATAGGAAATATGATTTTTAAACATTTTTAAAACAGAAATCCAATTTTTGCAAAGTCTGGAAACTACAGGGACCAAACTGCATCGTTTTCAAAACTGCAGGGACCAAACTGCAATTTTGCAGTCCAGTCGCCGGAAAAAGTCGGGATGGCCGGAGAACACGTTCCCGGCGTCCTCACGCCACCAACACCTCCAGATCACATCTACACAACACCAGGAACACAACCATGCAATCAATTCATCCTAACAATCCCTGAGTTGGCCGGAATTTGGCCGTGAAATTTTCCAGTTTCCGGCGAACATCGGAAAACTTCAAAACACAACTCCCTTCTCTACAGACCTCATTGGTTCATGAAACTTATACGACTAGATTGCAAATTTCACAGAAAACACAACCCACTATAACACAACATCAATCTATCACAGAATAAGAAACCCCCAAATTTCAATTAAGAACATTCATACGGGTTATAAACCCTAATTTTAAAATTCGAAAATCAAACTCAAATTTGAACATGTTATTGAACTCCAAATCAGACGTATGACATATGAAAATCATCAGGAAAACAAGCTCTACAACATGCAATCATCAAATCATACAAACAATCATCCGAACAAAAATTCATATTTTTAATAAAATAAATTCGAAAATAAATAAATTTTTAGAAAAATAACCTTGATTTCTGCAGGTGTATGGATTACAGAATCTGGTAGAGCTCTTCAAAACCTTCAGATTGGTTACTCGAGCTTTCCAAACCGAATTCAATAACACCTCCAAATGCTTGTTTGATTCTTAGAACAGTTCTAGGAAATTAGGGTTTTTCTCTGAAAATTATATAATTATCTGTCTGCAAATGATTTTGATACGAAATAAAATACGGTAAAAGGCTATTTATAATTACGGAAAATTTGTATCCCGTTGGATCATTCCAGATATAAAACGGTACGTTTATTTGTAAAAACTGATCCAAACGGTATCGGTTTTCGGGATAATTATCCAAATCAGTACAATTTGTACTGCTGTCTTGGTCTCAGCGCCTGGTTACACGTATTACGAAGTGATAATTGTGATAGTTTAATAAAAAGCTCCCGTTTATCGAAAATACGGGTTTTATTGATTTACCGAAACGAATATTGTATCGAAAATGTTGCGTCGGGACCCGCGCAGGACAAACCGTACGCCGGATCAAAAAAGTCGAAACATGGAAAATGCTCGAAATATTACAATTAGGTTAGGAAGGAGATCTCGAAAGAGTTTCGGGTTCCAAAAACGTAACAACGGGTGACGTCGGTTGGTTCCCGTTTTTATAAAATAGATTTTAATTACCCGGAAAAAAGATTTTAGAAATTTCATATGATTCTTATAAATCCATAAACCAACATAAAAATAATTAGGAAGATATGAAAATTATCTATATTTTATTTTGGACATATAAAAATTAAAATACTCAATTAATATTATTTTTGAATATTCAGGTACAGATAACACTTAACAATTAGCTCACAGAATAGATACTGAACACACATAATAATTATATAATAAAAATAATTACACGATATATCCCGGATATTACATCGATTCGAGCCAGAGAGAACTTGGGAGACTAGCCTTGGACTTGTTTTCAATTTGTGCTTTAATCTTGTTTGGGGGAGAGAGTTAGCTGAGTGAGAGAGACATCTAGAGTTATCAGGTGGGTTTTCATTTTAGGGGGAAAATTACCGCCTAAAACTTCCCAATTTCAGTATACATTTTAATATGTTATTTTGTTTTTAGGATTAACTATATAATAAATTTGAAATTCGTACTTTATTATATACTATATGTTAGAGTAAAAGTAAATCAAAAAATAATTTTGATTCCAGTTTTATAATAAAATATTCAATTTTATATATTATAGAAATATAATATTTTTATTTCAATTTTTAATTTTAATTATTAAAATATTATTAATTAAACTAAAATACAAAGTAACTTATGTATTTATGTATAATATCTTTTTATAAACTTAATTTAATTATATATTATATTTTCCTATTCATAAATAAACCAAAATATTATTTTTATACTAAATTCTGATATTAAATTTATACTAATTTATGATATTATTTTTGCTTTATTATTATTTTTTTTAAAAGTAAATAATGTAACACTATGTGCTGATGTTACATGTTGTGCAACACCGGCATTACTCTACAACATTAGCTTAATAGCTATTGTAATACTAATTGAGAGATGTTACAATAGGGCAAAAAATTCTTAGATAATGTAACGCTCCTTGTAACACTTGCATTACAATAGCCCACTTATGGTATAGTGAGGCTTTAGAAGCTACTGAAGTTATTACATGGGATAGGTTTAAGAGAATGTTCTTGGATAAGTATTTTCCTCGCTATATGCAAACACAAATGGAGATGAAATTCTTTGAGTTGAAGCAAGACAATATGACAGTTGGGAAATATGAGAAGAAATTTATAGAACTTTATAGGTTTATGGGAGAGTATGTTGATTCTGAAGAAAAAAGGGCAAAAAGGTTCCAATAGGGATTGAAGCCTAGGTTAAGGAGTCGTGTGGCAGCTTTTGAGTTGACTACTTATACTGAAGTGGTTCAGAAAGTGATGGTAATTGAAGGCGAGAGTGAGCAAAATCAAAAGGAGAAAGGCAGCAAGAAAAAAAGATTTTAATCGGGAGAAGAAGGCTTAAGTTACAAGGGCCAGAATCAGAGAACTAGTCAAAGGTTTAAACCTCAGAGTGGACCCGGGAACTTCAAGAAGAGAGAAATTGGGAATAAATCACAAGAAACGAGATCTCAGTTAACTAGTGGACAGAAACCCCTGCAAGGGTCAGTTCCGGAATGTAAGATTTGTAATAGGCAACATACGGGAATCTGTAATAAGGCGAATGTAGTTTGTTTCAAGTGTCATACAAAAGGCCATTATGTTCATGAATATAAGAATCAGAAGGCCAACATCACGTGTTATAAGTGTGGGAAAGCAGGACATGTGTCACGAGAATGCAAAGGAGTGGGTAACAATCAATTGCTGCAAATGACCACTGTACCCTACCATGTGAATCAAGCAGCCCCTATGCCAGCCTCATCATTCCCAATATCTTTCAATCAACCTCAGATAACATCATCTTCAAATCATCCATCTTTGACTTATCCAGCTCAAGCGAGAACTTTCAACATGAACGCGAAGGATGCGATTCAAAGTTTAGATTTGGTATTAGGTACGCTTTCTGTGAATGCCGCTAATGCTACAGTACTGATTGATTCGGGAGCCACCAGATCATATATTTCGAAGTCTTTTGTTGATAAATTGAATTGTGAAACCCAATTGATGCATGAACCTTTATCCATTATCTTAGCAAATCAAGATAGAGTATCTGTAAATCATATTTGCCCTTATCGTGCAATAGAGATAGCCGGACACGTTTTTCCTGCGAACCTTATTCCTTTCCAATTAGGCGAATTTGACGTGATCTTAGGGATGGATTGGCTGACAAGTTTCAGTGCTCAAATAGACTGTAAGGATAAAAGGGTAGTATTAAGTACACCACAAGGTAAGAAAGTGACATTCAAGGGCTAAAGGCAAACTCAGATATTTCTCACCTCGATGCAACCAAAGGAGTTGATTCAGAAAGGATACGAGGCGTATTTGGCGTATGTAGTCGATAAGAGTAGAGAAGTTTCCAATCCGGAAGACATTCCAGCAGTAAGAGATTTTCTAGACGTTTTTTTCTTGAAGAGCTTCATGGCTTACCCCCGGACCGACAAATTGAGTTTACAATAGATCTTGCACCCGAAACCGAGCCTGTTTCGAAAGCTCCATATAGGATGGCACCAACGGAGATGAAGGAATTAGCAAAGCAAATACAAAAACTACTAGACTAGGGATCTATAAGACCAAGTATTTCACCGTGGGGCGCGCCAGTTTTGTTTGTGAAGAAAAAGGATGGGAGCATGAGACTTTGTAAAGATTATCGAGAATTGAACAAGTTGACGATTAAGAATAGATATCCTTTGCTTAGGATTGATGATCTGTTTGACCAACTCAAAAGAGCCTCTTATTTTTCAAAGATTTATCTGCGATCGGGATAACACCAATTGAAGATTAAGTCTGAAGATATACCAAAAATGGCTTTTCGAACAAGATATGGACATTACGCATTTCTCGTTATGGATTTTGGGTTGACAAATGCACCGGCTGCTTTTATGGATTTAATGAATCGTGTATTCAAGGAGTACTTGGACAAGTTTGTCATAGTTTTCATCGATGACATTTTAGTATATTCAAAGACAGAAGCTAATCACGCGGAACATCTAAGAATAACTTTGGAAGTATTACGAAAGGAGAGATTGTATGCCAAGTTCTCGAAATGTGAGTTTTGGTTAACCGAAGTAAGATTCCTAGGACATATTGTTAGAAGTGAGGGAATTAGGGTAGATCCTGAAAATATTGAGGCGGTGATGAATTGGGAGAGGCCGAAGATGCCAACCGAAGTGAGAAGTTTTATGGGACTGGCAGGATACTATAGAAGATTTGTAAAGGATTTTTCAAAGATTGTCGTACCACTGACCAAATTGACAAGGAAGAATGAGAAGTTTGAATGGACGGAGAAGTGTGAAAGTAATTTTCAAGAATTGAAGAAAAGATTGCTAACTACTCTAGTTTTAGCATTACCAGATGACAAGGGAGATTTTGTGATATATAATGATGCCTCTTATAAAGGACTTGGATGCGTATTGATGCAACACGGGAAGGTGATAGCGTATGTTTCAAGACAACTTAAACAACATGAACAGAAGTACTTGACTCATGACTTAGAATTAGCTGCGATAGTGTTTTCCTTGAAACTATGAAGACACTACTTATATGGGGAAAAGTGTGAGATATACACGGATCACAAAAGTCTGAAGTACCTCTTTACTCAGAATGAGCTAAATATGAGAGCGCTGATGGTTGGAATTGATCAAAGACTACGATTGTTCGATACAATATCATCCGGGAAAGACCAACGTGGTAGCAGACGCTCTGAGTAGGAAGGAAAAGCTAAGTATGATAATAATGCCGAAGGAATTATCTAATAAAGTTAAAAAATTGCAATTAGAACTTTGCGATCATGGAGGAGCGGAAGAAATGTGTTATGTCATTACTTTTCAACCAACACTACTAGAGAGGATAAAGAAATGCCAAGATGAAGTAATGACTCAAGAGAATAATCAGTTAACAGGAGAAGAGATATTTACATAAAAAGACGAACAAGGTGTGTTGAGATTTTCGACAAGAATTTGGATCCCAAATGTGACTGAATTGAAGAAGGATATTTTACAAGAAGCGCACAACTCAAAATTTTCGATTTACCCGGGATGTACCAAACTGTACCATGATTTGAAGAAGAGTTTTTGGTGGCCGAACATGAAAAGAGAAATTACAGAATAGGTTTCAAGATGCGACACATACCAAAGAGTGAAAGCAGAACATCAGAAACCAAGTGGTTTGATTCAACCATTGAAGATTCCAGAATGGAAGTGGGAAAATATTTCCATGGATTTTGTAGTGGGTTTACCGCGAACACGACGCAATTTGGGTGATAGTTGACCGCCTGACGAAGTCGACACATTTTCTTCCAATCAATGAGAAGTCTTCGTTAGACAGACTAGTTCACATGTATGTACGCGAAATCGTGTTATGCCATGGTGTACCTATATCGATAGTTTCAGATCGAGACCCGTAATTCAACTCAAGATTATGGAGGCAATTTCAAGAAAATCTCGGAACGAAATTAAACATGAGTACGACATACCATCCACAAACCAATGGCCAAAGCGAACGAACAATCCAAACCATTGAAGTGATTTTTTAGGAAGTTGAGAGGATCATCTACCACTCGTAGAATTCTCATATAACAATAGTTACCATTTAAGTATTAGCATCCCACCATACGAAGCTTTATATGGGTGAAAGTGTAGAACACCGACGAGTTGGGATGAAGTTGGGGAAGGAAAGATTTTTGGACCTGAATTGATTCAACAAATGAAGGACACCGTCACTGTGATCAAGAAGAGACTCATTGCTGCTCAGGATAGACAAAGGAAATACGCGGACCTCGCCCGGAAGGATGTGAAATTCAAAATTGGGGAAGTTGTATTGCTAAAAGTATCACCGTGGAAGGGTTTGACCCGATTCGGTAAGAAAGGGAAATTAGCTCCAAGATACATCAGACCTTTTGAAATCTTGAACCAAGTAGGGAAACTTGCTTATGAGTTAGCCTTGTCACCACAATATCAGCACGTGTATAATGTATTTCATGTCTCATTTATAAAGAAGTATAATCCGGATGCCAATCATCTGATAGAGATTGAGCCAGTAGAAATTCAAGTCGATTTATCATATGAAGAGCAACATGTGCAGAAACTGGATCGACAAGAGAGAATTCTTAGAAATAAATCAGTAAGTTTGGTGAAAGTATTGTGGAGGGATCCTAAAGTCAAAGAGGCAACGTGGGAGTTAGAATCTGAAATGCGGAACCGGTATCCTCAACTATTCTCCTAGATTCTGAGGACATAATCCTATAAGGGGGAGAGGATGTGACAAGCAGTAAATATTTGAGCTATTTTATAAGTGCGATGTTTATTCATAAATATTCTGTGTTATAAGGCCGACTATGCAGATTCGTTATGTGTTAATTATATGTTTCATGATTTTTTAGTATGATTATATTAAAAAAACTATTTTAATATAAATTCTTTTGTTCAAAATTTTTGAAAACAATTTTATTAAACTTCTAAAATCTCATAGTATTTATGGTATTAATTTTGTAATTTATGGATTTATTTTAATTACTAAAACACATTCTTTTTAATTATACTTTTAATAGTTATTAAATTACAAGTATGCCCTTGCATGCAAATTCCACCCAAAGAGAGATCAAGGGTAAGACCATCCTTACACCTCCACTAACTCCATTTGACCAACTAAATGACCAATAAAACCTTGCATGCAAAATCTTGCTATTAGTGGGTGAAGGATAGAATGGTAAAAAGCAAAATCTACTACCATTTGAATGAGACAAAAGCTAGACTAAACACTCATTTCACCTCATTTTCTTCACCAACACATCACTCCACTCTCTTCTCTCCCTACTCCCTCTCGGTCACACCAAAACCTCCCCCACCCCTCTCATTTCTCTTCCTCATTTTCTCCATTTTCTTACACCTTTAAACTCCCCTAAGCAAGGGTCAACTACATTTGGTTCTATATCATCATTTAAGGTTAGTTTCCTAGTTGCATGTGGCTAAAACCAAGGGTTTAACTTTGATTCTTGTGAATCTAGAGTTGAACTCAATATACACATAAAACTTGAGCAAGAGATGGTATTGATGAAGTGTTTTTCTTCTATTTTCAAGCCATGACCTTGGCCTCAGGCATTCGACAATGACTCCCAAGGAGCCGAATGGATTTTGTTATTTGTGTGATAGTTTTGTTTGTTTTCAAAAAGAAAAAAACTTTGCATGTGACTTTTATAGAACTTATGATCTTATAAGATGTATTTTACAAAGTTTCAATTCTTGCATGCCGTGATTTTTACGTTAAAAGTTGAAGTTTATACTTGCATGTTGTAGAATAAGTAGTATTTCGGATAATTATGCTATGTGACTTAAATTTGAGTTTTGTGCAATGCATGCCATGGTTTATGTTCTAAAATGCTAGTATTATATGTTCCTGATAAGTCATGATAAAATCTAGTATCTATCAAGTTGATATCATGTATGTTTAGTTCAAAATTTTGTTTAAAATCACATATGTAAAATCTGCTCTGCTATGCTCTCTGTTTTTGCCTCGGTAATGGCTTATATGACTAGTTTATGCTCGTATTTTTCCATAAAATGATAGGGAATAGGGTTATGTGTAATGTAGGATAGATTTATGGGCTTGCATGTTGGTTTTGGTGTTAAAATGGGAGTTAAGGTGGAAGGAGGTACACTAGGCACTATGTAGCAGAATTTTTCATCATAAGTATAGGCTGTTATAGGTGAGTATTGGTAAGGCCTTTCTGGGCCCGAGTTTACTGAAGTTAGGACTTAGAGTTGTACTTGAGTCCAGTGGCTTTGATTCGTTGAAAAACTTGTAAATAGGTAGGTGCACACACATATTTCCGAGAGTAAATCAGAACAGGGCAAAACTGCGTAAGCTTAAACTTTGGTCGATTATAACAATGCCATAAGCTAGGCCTTCACGGGGCCTTGTCTTATATAAGTATAATGTATCTTTAGGAAGTTTAACAAACCATTAGAATTAAAAATTGAGTGAGAAAAGTGAATTTTATGTTAGTGAGAACAGGGCAGAGTGAATTCGAGGGAGGCTGGACAAGTGTCAACTTTGAGCAGAGGCCTAGAGAAGCCTAGGTGAGGCCTTGGCCTGAAACCAAGTCAGAGAGTTAGTTTAAGCTCTTAAGAATCCATGAGAATTGGTTTTGTTAGAAGGCCCCATGTAGAAGTTGAGATTTGGGCCAAGGAGCACAGGACGTGCAAACTGGTGCTAGCAGACACCTTTCAGTGAGTATTGATTTTTGGGTCTCACCAATTTTAGAAGTTAGTTTAGAGTCTTAACAACCTGTAGGAAGTGGTTTGGAGTATAGGCCCAAGGTGGAGACACCCTATTTCCACAAAGAAACCCGAGAGCACCCTTAGAGTGGCCTTAGGAATCGTTAGTGTTATTTGTTGTATTTGGGACCTAGAGGTGAAGAGTCCGAGTGTTGCATATTATCTTTAGGTTTACGTTAAGGTCAATAATATTTCTTATGTGTTACTTTCTTATGTGTTTAGGTATTTAGGTGATATTATAGTATAATTAACTAGTAGTATATGTCATGCTATTATGTGATTATGTGACCATGTGAGTTACTTGAATTGCATATGATTAAGTTATGTGTATTCATATAATTATAAGTTCTTATGTAATAATAGTTATGATAAAGGTAATAGTGAGTCTAGGAGCTTATAGGTTTATAAAGTGTTTAAGGGTGAATAGTAATGAAGTTAATATAATGTGTAGGTTCCGAAGCGAAGGGGAAGATTCGTGTCGTCAAGATCGAATAATCTTGGAACTGTTGAAAGGCAAGTTACTTACCTCCTTATGCTTATAATTATTGTAAGTATACATACTTTTCGTGAATGCTTAGTTGTAATAATCACCATGTCATTACTTAATTCAAATACCCCCGTTAATAACTCTTAATCTTGTTAGTACCTTACCTTCTAAAAATTTCCTTATAATTATGTGAATACTAAACTCTCTACCAAATTCCCTAAAGCGAATGTCATTAGTGAACTTGAAATCTCTTGTTATAATTCCATTAAAGTAATACCAAAATTTTCCCCGACATCCATGTTATAAATTATTAAAAATAAAATACATGTTTTCTTGACTTAGTGGATTGAATTAGACGCAAGTCCTTTTCACACTGATGGGCTCACATATAGCCTAGGGATCCCATTATATTTGAGAACCCGGCGCGGTTCGGGATTACTTCACGGCTGATCACCGGCTGTAATCCGTAGTGTCCTAAAATTGATTTTGATGGTTTGATATTTAATCCATTATAACATGCTGCCTGATGACATGATACCATATGCCATGTTTCGGTCATTATGATTCTACCATGCCTTTATATTATAACATGTTGCCTGATGCCATGATACCATATGCCATGTTTCGATTGTTATGATTCTACCATGTCCTTATATTATAACCTCATATTTCTTATTGTCATTTTTACAAGCATCTATAACCCCTTGATTCATGAACCCGTGATTTTGAGATAATGCATTGTATATGTTAGATATATTTGATAATGTCATATCTAATATGATTTGTGTTTAATTTTCAGATCTTACTTAAACAGGACAAATCCGTACTTAACTGGAAATCAGCACTTATACTAAAGACAGAACTTAAGTTATCAGTACTTAAGGTTCAGGAGATATTTATCAGGAGATAATATCAGGACTTAAGGAGATTTTCAGATGAGGAAGGCGGCTGATTGAAAGGAAAGAAGATCAAGACAAACGCAAGAAGAGATATGCATGAAGAAGGAATTCTATGAAGAATAGAGTACTTGGAAGAAAAGATATCTGATTGATATATTTTATGAAGTATAATTATATTCCATATCAATTAGCGATTATCTTGTAACTGTGTAGTATATAAACACATACATAGGGTTTACACTATAAGTGTTATCATAATCGAGAATAATATTCATTGTAACCCTAGCAGCTCTCTTGATATTTTGTTCATCACTGAGAGAGGATAATTCCACATTGTAACAGAGTTTAATAAAGTTTGTTTTCTGTTACTTGTGTTCTTTGAATTCGATTTGATTGTGCTATACGTTGTATTCAACCCCCCTTCTACAGTGTGTGTGACCTAACAAGTGGTATCAAAGCCTATCTGTTAACACACAAACAGTTTAAGATCCAAAAACAATCATGTCTGAAGCAGAAACTCCAACCAAGCCCACCAAAACTGAAGAACCTCCAAAGACTCAAATCCATAGTCGATATGAGGCTATTAGAGTTCCCATACTGAAACCATCTGAATACCCCATATGGAAGGTGAGGATGACTATGTTTCTGGAAGCTACAGATCCAGAATATCTTGACAGAATCAATGAAGGACCTCACAAGCCAACCAAACTCGCTGTTGAAGTTGCAGGTGAAGCAGCAAAGTCTGTACCAAAGGAGAAGAGTGATTACACTGCTGAAGATATCACGTCAATAACTAAGGATTCTAAGGTACGACACTTGCTGCATAGTGCCATTGATAATGTAATGTCAAACAGGGTAATTAACTGCAAGACTGCAAATGAGATATGGGATGCCTTGGAGACAAGATGCCAGGGAACGGATTCGATTAAGAAGAACAGGAAGACTATACTCACTCAAGAGTATGAACACTTTGACTCAAAGCCTAATGAGTCATTGACTGATTTATATGACAGATTTGTCAAACTCTTGAATGATTTGTCACTAGTTGATAAGGAGTATGATCTTGAAGATTCAAACCTTAAATTCCTGTTAGCTCTTCCTGAAAGTTGGGATTTGAAGGCCACAATTATAAGAGACAACTATCATCTTGAAGAAACAACTCTTGATGAAATTTATGGGATGCTCAAGACTCATGAACTTGAGATGGAACAAAGAAGCAAGAGGAAAGGAGGAAAGTCAAGGACAGTTGCTCTTAAGGCTGAGGAAGAATCCCCCAAAGCAGCTACCTCAAGGAAAGGCAAGGGAAAAGCGCTCATCACAAAGTCTGATACTGAGTCATCAAGTTCTGATAGTGATGATGACTCAGAAACTGAAAGCTTGCCTGAGATGGATGTTGATGAAGAGATGATGAAGCTGTGTGCTCTTATGGTGAAAGGAATCACAAGGATTGCATACAGAAAATTCAGTAAGGGAAAAAAGTTTTCCAGAAAAGGTGCAAGTTCTGATAAGAAAAGTTTCAGAAAATCTGAAGGCAAAGGAGGGAAGTCTGACGGAGGAGATTACACAAATGTCAAATGCTACAACTGTGGCGAGAAAGGCCACATATTTTCTGATTGCAAGAAAGTGAACAGTGACAAAGGCAAGGCTCTTTTCACAAAGAAGAAAAGATGGATAGACACTTCAGATTCTGAAAGTGAGGAGAACTATGCCTTGATGGCAAATGCTGATAGCAGTTCTGAAGCTGCTGAGTTAAAGGTACCTCAAACTACTTATGTCTTTCATACTGATGATATTAATGAGTTGAGAAGATATCTTAAAACCATGTTCATTAGTTATAGAGATCAAACTTTAACATGTGAAAGATTAACTTCTGAAAATCTTGCTTGTAAAAAGAGGAATGATTATTTAGAAAAAGAGTTAGTCATGTTCCATCAAACTCAGAAAGATAGAGATGATGCTTTCTATGTTAGGGATGAAATACTTAAAATGAATGAATCTCTAAAAACTGAGTTAGAAAATGAAAGAGGGATTATCAGGACTTGGACTAACTCTGGCAGAACAACTCAGAATTTGCTAAGTAGTAGAAACTGGAAATAGGGCTTAAGATATAGAGATGATAAGAATGATAAAGGAACTGTAGAAATTAAGCCTATAGTTGTTAAACAAAAGCCAAAGTTAAAACCTGTTAAGTTTGTAGCTGTAAAGTCTGATACTGAGAAATCAGAAGTTAAAGAGGAATTAACTTCTGTCAAACTAAAACAGGAAAAGCCAACTAAAGTTAACATAGGCTTAATGACAAAGAAGCAGCTTAAGCATAAGCTGAAAGATGTTAAGAATGTAAACAAGGTAAAGTCACCTGGGAAAAATAGGAATGGAAAGGAAGGTATGAATAAAAGCAATAATTATAAGCCTGTTTCTAATGCTCCTAGAAAAACATGTCATAACTGTGGAAGTTCTAACCATCTGGCTTCTTTTTGCAGGAAGAATAAGAACATAAACTCCTTACCTTCAAAGTCAGGAGTTAAGAGTCAGTCTGTTAAATATAGGCCACAAAATCCTTGTTTTCATTGTGGTATTTTATGGCATTCCATTTATACTTGTAAGGAATATCATAGTTTGTACTATGATTATTATCAAATAAAACCTTCTTTAAAGAAAGTTAGCATTGTTCCTTGTAGTGTAAGTTCTGATACAAAGTCTGATAGTGTAAATGCTGATAAGAAAAATGTTAACATAAACTCTTATGCTAAATCCGCTGCAAATGTTAACAAACTTAATAAGGCCAAAGGATCCAAGCAAGTCTGGGTCCTTAAAACTAATCATTAGTGGTCTTTATGATTGCATGGTAATAGGAAAAACATCCTAGTTCTGGACAGTGGATGTTTAGGACATATAACTGGAAATAAAGCCCTGCTATCGGATTTTGTGGAGAAAGCTGGCCCAAGTGTTTCTTATGGAGATGGCAACATTGGAAAAACACTGGGATATGGCAATATCAATCTTGGGAATGTCATCATTAAAGAAGTAGCTCTGGTCTCAAGACTTAAACACAATCTGCTGAGTGTTAGTCAAATCTGTGACAGAGGTTATCATGTGGATTTCTTTGAAGAACACTGTGAAGTTGTAAGCAAATCTACAGGCAAAGTTGTTCTGAAAGGATAAAGGCATGGTAACATTTATGAAGCCAAGCTTTTAACAAGTACTGATGGTTCTGCAATCTGTCTATTAAGTAGAGCATCAATTGAAGAAAGCTGGAATTGGCACAAGAAACTCTCTCATTTAAATTTCAACAATATAAATGAACTAGTCAAGAAAGATCTTGTGAGAGGACTGCCAAAATCAGTATTTGCTCCTGATGGCCTTTGTGATTCATGTCAGAAGGCAAAACAAAGAAAATCTTCATTCAAGAGCAAGACTGAATCATCAATTCTTGAGCCTTATCACCTACTACATGTAGATCTATTTGGTCTAGTGAATGTCATGTCTATTGCAAAGAAGAAATATGCTATGGTCATAGTGGATGAGTTCACCAGATACACATGGGTGTATTTCTTGCACACAAAAAGTGAAACTACATCTATCTTCATTGATCATGTCAAGCAACTGGATAAATTGGTCAAAGATTCTGTGAAGATCATAAGAAGTGATAATGGCACTGAGTTCAAGTATTTGATCATGGAAGAGTTCTGCAAAGACCATGGAATCAAGCAGGAATTTTCTGCTCCTGGAACTCCACAACAAAATGGAGTTGTTGAAAGAAAGAATAGAACTCTTATTGAAGCTGCACGAACAATGCTTGATGAAGCAAAGCTACCAACCTATTTTTGGGCTGAAGCTGTGCAGACTGCTTGTTTTACTCAAAATGCAACACTCATTAACAAGCATGGAAAGACACCATATGAGATGGTGAAGAAAAAGAAGCCAAATCTGAAGTATTTTCATGTATTTGGATGCAAGTGTTTTGTTCTTAAGACTCATCCGGAACAACTATCCAAATTTGATTTAGATACTGATAAAGGAATTTTTGTTGGATATCTACTTTCCACAAAATCCTTCAGAGTCTACAATTTAAGAACAAGGGTTGTCATGGAATCTATCAATGCCTCCTTTGATGATAAGAAGATTACTGAACTTGAAGATTTCAATGATCATGATCAGCTGAGATTTGAAAATGAAGACTTAAATTCTGATACTGAAAATCCTGACAGTCTAAATCCTGATACTGCAAACTCTGATGGATTAAACTTTGATGTTATTGAAACTGTGGTGACTACGCCAAATGAAGATGCACATTTGCAGGGGGAGTATATTAAAGATACAACCACATATCAAGAAGCATCAGAACCTACAACTGGCTTTTCAAGTTCTGATTCATCAAGTTCTAATGAGCCAAGTTCTGATAATTCTGAAAACTTAAATTTTGAAGGATCCAACTCAGAGAGCATAATTTTAGGGGGAGCATCAGCAAATGTTGATGAAGACAACATGGATCATGGGGGAGCATCCAGTTCTAGAGAAAATCTTCCATCTATAAGGAAGTGGACTAAATCACACACACCTAATTTAATTATTGGAAATCCTGATGCAGGTATCAGAACTAGAACAGCTACTTCAAATGAATGTCTCTATAATTCTTTTCTTTCTCAGACTGAACCAAAGAAAGTGGAAGAAGCTCTTCAAGATGCTGATTGGGTGCAAGCAATGTAGGAAGAGTTAAATGAATTTGAAAGAAACAAAGTCTGGACCCTAGTGCCAAGACCAAAGAACAGATCTGTTGTTGGTACAAAGTGGGTTTTCAGAAACAAAACTGATAGTGATGGCATAGTTACAAGGAATAAAGCAAGGCTGGTTGCAAAAGGATATTCTCAACAGGAGGGAATTGATTATGATGAAACATTTGCACCAGTTGCTAGATCGGAAGCCATAAGGATATTTTTGGCTTATGCTGCTCACAAAAAGTTTAATATCTTTCAAATGGATGTGAAAAATGCTTTTCTCAATAGAGAATTGGAAGAGGAAGTATACGTTGAACAACCTCCAGGTTTTGTAGATTTAAAATTTCCTAATCATGTCTATAGACTAGACAAAACACTTTATGGCCTTAAGCAAGCTCCAAGAGCATGGTATGAGACTTTAGCTCAATTTCTTCTGGAAAGTGGATTTAACAGAGGAACTATTGACAAAACACTGTTCTACCTCAACCATGGAAAGGACTTACTTTTGGTGCAGATATATGTTGATGATATCATTTTTGGTTCTACAAATGATAGACTTTGCAAGAAGTTTGCCAAACTGATGCAGTCAAGTTATCAAATGAGTATGATGGGGGAACTTAGCTATTTTCGGGGCCTTTAAGTCAAGCAGAATGAAGAAGGAACTTTCATTTGTCAATCCAAGTACACTAGAAATTTGCTGAAGAAATTTGGAATGCAAGATTGTTCAAGTGCATCCACTTCCATGGCCACTGCAACAAAATTGGATAAGGATACTGGTATATCAGTAGATATTACTAATTATAGAGGTATGATTGGCTCACTACTCTATCTAACTGCTAGTAGACCTGATATCATGTATGTTACCTGTCTTTGTGCAAGATTTCAAGCAGATCCAAGAGAACCTCACTTAACAGCTGTTAAAAGAATTTTCAAGTATCTTAAGGGTACAACTGATCTGGGATTGTGGTATCCTAGAGAATCAGACTTTAAGCTAATAGGTTACTCAGATGCAGATTTTGCAGGATGCAAAATTGACAGGAAAAGCACAAGTGGAAGCTGCCAATTTCTTGGAGGCGGATTAGTTTCTTGGTTTAGCAAGAAACAAAAGTCAATTTCCACATCAACTGCAGAAGCAGAGTACATTGCTGCAGGAAGCTGTTGTGCATTCTTTGGATGAAGAATCAGTTACTGGATTACGGGTTAACATATTTTAAAATCGCTATTTACTGTGATAATCAAAGTGCTATTGCTATGACAGGTAATCCAGTTCAACACTCAATGACAAAGCACATCAGCATTAGGTATCACTTCATAAGGGAACATGTGGATGAAGGTACAGTGGAATTGCACTTTGTTCCAACAGGTCAACAACTAGCAGATATCTTCACAAAACCACCGTGTGAAGCTACTTTTACAAGATTGGTAAATGAACTTGGAATGGTTTCAGGTTCTTTCTCTAAGTCTGCTTAGTTTATGTTCAGTTTTATCAGATTTTATGATTAGTATTTACAGATATTACTATCTATGTGTATTCTGTGCTTAATTTGAAAATTGCTTTAAGTACTGATTGTTGTCTGGTGTGAATTTCTAAACTCTGATAGTGATATGAATGTTTCTGTAACTATTCAATCCAATGAGGATAACTATGCTAGATGCTGACCTAGTAGTCTTTAATATACTAAAGATCCTATGTTTGAAGTAATTGTTTATGTGGAAATCTTTTAACACAAGCAAATTCTGATATTGAGCTTAGTTGAAGTTTACTTTGTGTATCTTATTACTAAGTCACAAACTGGAATAGTGCTTCTTATCTGTTAAGTTCTGATGTTAGTAAAACTGATGGATGTACTAAGTGCTGATAAACCTCACTTATCAAAAGAAAAGGAAAAAGAAAAGGGAATAAAAATCAGGTACTCCTTTGAGATCTAGAGTAAAAATGTGGAAGGGACGACCCAAGTGCATTGCTGGTATTAAGTAATATGCATCAGAAAAGCACAATAAATATTTTTTTGGTGACTTTTCACACTCTATGATTACTGGAGAAATACTCTGATAATGGCATAATTCTGATAAGCAGTTGTGTCTCACTTACACTGAGAAGCCACTGTAAAATGGAATTTCAAAAGATGCATAAAATGAGCACAAAACAGTTGAGGTGGATTCATGCATGAACTCATTCTAAAGTAGACATCAGAATTATGACAGATTTTGAGAAAAATTCTCAGTTATGCCTTATTTCTAAGATGTACTGAAGTGAATCAGATTTTAATCTTTATTTGATATTTAGCTTACTGCACACACATACACTTCATATGAATGATGAAAATTACTGTGGTGATTAATGTTGTTTTAGATGAACAGGTTAAGTGTCAGTTGCATAAATTCTGAGGACAAGTTCTGATGGAAGTTCTGATGATTAAGTTCTGAGGAGACGAAATTAGAATTTGTGTGAAGAATTACAGAAATAGGCATTCACCTTTCGAGTTAAGGAATCATGGCCTGATGACTGTTAAGTTCTGATATAAGTCTAAGTTCCGATATTAAATCATGATTCTTTACTTGACTAATTTGTGGTTAAAATCTGAAACAGTCTTATTTAAAATCAAAATGTGTTTGGGTGAAATATTAACAGTCAACATAATTTGGGTTAGTGGTACTCGTCTATGCACAGTAATTTTTACTTGTGTTGTGTGCGCATTAAATCCTGTTTTTAAGCTTCCAATGGATGTTATTATTCTCATCAGTCTAGGGAGACGAGGTATAATTATTTTTACCTATAACCATTCAATTTTCCTTGCATCTCTTAGTATTCAATTGGTTATATAAACCAACACCTCATTCCAACCAACATCTCTCATTTTCTCTCAAACTCACTCTTTTTACATCCTCATCTAAAATATGGTTCGTTTTAACTTGGTCCTGAACTATGACACCTTCAATATAGAGTTGAGTTGTGCTGAGTGGCGGCAGGAGTGGCATACACTGCCATTCCTGATGAAATCTGGGACTCAGTTCCCCAAGAGGTTCTCACAGACCTCTTATTCTTCTACATGGACTATCATCGCCATCTTGAGCGTCTGGAAGAGGAAAGGAGAGAAGCTCTCCGACAGCAGGAGCAAATCATTCGTCTTGCTATTCTCTTTGTTGAGAGTAGGAAGAAGAAATAATTGTTATCTATCTGTTTCTCTTCACCGTCAGCTTTGTCTGGCTTCTTAGCTTAGGACTAAAGCTGTTGATGTTAGGATTTGTAGCTTAGGACATTCCTGTAATTTTAAGCATGTAATTTAAATTTCATGAAATGTATTTGCTTAATTTATGAATGAAATTTTATCTTTTTGCAAGAATTTGTCTCTGAGTCATTTCATATTCTGATTTATTAAATCCTGATACTAACCATATTCTGATGACCTTTTTAGTTCCGATGCAAATCAAGTTCTGATTCTGACGTGGCAGTATTTATTTACTTGGTTTATTTATGGTCATTCTCTCATTGGTCATATTTTTACAGAATATTGGTAAAAAAGTAATAATAATTTATTAAGTGGGAACAGTTTTAAAATTTAAAATAAAACTGAATGTCCTTGATTAATGGGATTACTTGGTAAGTGGAACAGTTTTTCCTTGAAAAACTGCATGTGATAAGTAATGATTACTGAATACCCGTGCCCATTAATTATCTTTTATTGTTGCATGTCTGACAGGTGTCTCAACGGTTACTTTCTTATCGTATATAATTAAAAGAGAGAAAAGATTGTAAAATCTTTTATTTACTTTCATATTTTATCTTTCTCTTTTTACTTTTATTCTCTCTCATCTACTGACGATTTTTCATACAGACATTTCAAACACCTTACGGGCAATTTTTTTCCTCACGAATTTCTCATAGCACCCAAGGACATAATTTTTGATGGAGCTAAGTTTGTTCCTAATAACTTCTCTGCCATTCTCAGCAAGTCAAAAGCCCCATCTGAACTTCACTTCATTCAGGACTTTCTTGCTAGTTCTGATATTGGGTATGCTCTGACCGAACCTGAAGCAATTTCTGGTACTCAAGTACTGGAGTTCTGGAGAAGCGGTGTATATGATGATGGTGGTGCTCAAGGGTCCCCAAGTATTATTTTTTCATCAAGGGAGGATGAGTATGTTATGATTTTGTCTACTTTTCGACAAGCACTGCAGCTACCTGAGAACTGTGTTTATTCTACTGTTGAAGATCCAGTTCTTCAAAACATGATGGCCAGTCTGGGATATGAGAGGACATTGGCAAAGCTGGGTCAGTTGAAGAGATCTTTCATAAGGAGGGAATGGAGTTTCTTCTTTGATTACATAACCAAGGCTTTTGCAAACAAATGTTCCAATTTTAATGCAATTCCCATATTCAGCCAACAAATCGGGTATGCTCTCATAAATCAAACTGATTTTGACTATGCAAGTGTTGTCTTAGGTTTTATTGGGGACATAATGAATGAAGATAGATCTACTATTTATTTTGCTAGATTCTGTCAGCTTATCTATAGTTTCTATTGTGCTAATAAGCCTCGAAATGCTAATGAATTAATTTCATCATTCAGAATAGCTAAAAGAGCTTTTACTGACTTATTATCTACTGATAATAAGAAGGTTGTGTTAAGACCCCTCTTAATTCCTTTATCTGTCAAACAAGCCTTAATAACCTATGATCTCGTTAAATACACTACACTATATCCTGATTTCCAACCATCTGAACTCCATCCATCAGCACCCACCACCTCTACTCAACCACCTCAAACTTCTCCACCTCAACCTTCAGATCCTACAGTGCAGCCTTCATCTTCCAAACCTAAGAGGACTAAGAAAGTACCTCAAACACAACAGAAGAGAAGGAGATTCATTCTGCGAGATGAATCAGATGTTGACGAACAAGTTCCTGTATCAGAACCTGTTGTTCTAGAAGCTGAGAAGGTCTCTTCTCAGGAGGATGTTGATATTGGGAGTTCTAGGCCCCTAAAAAGGCTTAGAAAGCGTAATTCTAATGATACAACTCCTATAGTCTCCTTAAAAGCTAAAAGATGCAAATCATTGGCAAAAGGCCTGAAGATATTGGTAAAGGAATGGAAACAGCAGCTAAGGAAGAGGGTTAGGAATCTCTGATCTCACAAGACCCTGTTGAAGCTCACAATTCTTCTAGTGCTGATCCAGACCTTCATGCAACTCATCAATCTCCAGTTCATGCTGATACCCAGGGGCCAAGTGATGAAATTGACATACATAACTTGGAAGTGCCTCAGGTTTTGAATCTAGAAGCTCCACCAACTCAAGTCACTCCACCAACAACACCAATTCCTGATGTTGATTTTAATCCAGAATTGCCTACAACACCTTCTCTGCATCTAGATACTGAAGATCAGATTTTAGGTGAGCATCAGAATATGGCTGTTGATCCGAACTTAGTTGGAGGTCAGCACTTAGAGGATGATGTTGAAGCCTCCATAGCCTCTCATACTATTCTTTTATCATAGGATGTTGAAGATGTTGACTCTGTAAGTTCTGATGCTGCAAATGTTGATGATACTGGTAATGCTGCTACAAATATAGATGCTGATGCAGCTGGTCCTTCTGGACATGCACCTCTACAAGCTCCTTTAAAAGCTGAGATAGTGAAAAAGTTTGTTACAGGGGAAGCACCAGTACCTTGGAGTGAAACTCCTAGAGGACAGGAGTGGATTAAGGAGTGGAACATAGTTACCTTTGTTCCTACTAAAAAGATTCTTGCTGATCACTTGGAAAAAGCTGATGAGATGCTAGTCAATGATGATTTCAAGACACAACAAAGAGTTACTACACTTAGTACAAGGCACCTTCAAGGTCAATAATCTGTAACTCAGGCCAAGGTGGAAAAGATTCAAGAATCCTTAAATCAACAAGATACAATTGTCAAGTTGGACAAGAAAAGGTTTTTCCAACCTTCCTTTGACAAAATTACCAACATTGAGAAAACCCAAGAGAAGCAACAGTCTCAGATTGATGAAATTTTGAAAAATCTAGCTTCTCAGCAAAATCAACTCAATGAGATCCAATCCTCAGTGGTATTGCTTGTCTCTCTTCTTTTACCTGCTGATGCCAAAAAGGGGGAGAAAGTAATTAAGTCCAAATGCAAACCTGATAAGACACTGAAGGGAAAGGATGGTAATGACCCGGGAAACTCTGGAATGGGTGGAGGTCGTGGTCAAGGTAAAGATCATTCATCAAGTAAAGCTGGAACTACAAGTCATAGAACAAGTTCTGATACTGGGAGAAGAATAACTTCTGATACTGGTAAAAGGATAAGTTTTGATGAACTTTTGGAACTTGATAAAGAAATTTCAAGATAGTTATTTCTGAAAGAAAATCTAGGAATGGACTTTGAGAATCTAAAGGAAGAAGAAGCTAGACTTAAGTTAGAAAAAGTCATCTCCAAATCTGAAGCTTCTGTTGTTGAAAAGAAACTTCCTACGGCTAAAGGCACTGTGCTAAAAGAGAGGACAAATCCCGTGGCAACCAAGGCCAAATCACAATTAGAGATAGATCCAAGGTCCAAGGGCAAAGAAAAAGTTGGTGAACCTGTAAAGGTTTATGTGCCTCCTATGGATGAAGAAATATCTGATGAAGTTGTTAATATTACTCTGACTTCAAGGAAGATTTCTAAGACAACCTCTGACATAGCTCAAGTTGTTTAGAGTCAAGATATAGTTAGTTCTGATATAACTATGAAGCAAGCAACCTCTGACATAGCTCAAGTTGGCTTGATATCAGAAGATAAGTCAAAGGAAACTCCTGACATTGCTCATGTTAAATTCTCAAAGTTACTCCTACCAGGATTCACTAAAGCCAAACAGACTCAACCTTTGAAGACTGCAGCAAGTGGTTTTGAAGCAAGAGTGGTTACTGGAAAGGAAGCAAGAGACAAATCTGGATTGGGTAGTGCTGATGAAAGAAGAGTGCAAAACACAACCAATGATCCAACTTCCTTAAGTGAACCAGGTGTTGGAGCAACTCCTGAAAGATTGAATCAGCTTGAATCTGTATAAATGGTTTACCATACCTTCTTGAAAGAATACATCTTATTATATTTCATGACAGATGGAAGGGTTTACCACATAAGGGAAAATGCTATACCACTGAAGTATTTTGAGGAACTAGAACATGTTTTATTCTTACTTCAAGTGAAGGACAGATTAACAGAAAGTGTTGCAAATTATTTGAAAACTCAAATTCATAGAAAGAAGAAGCTTTATTTTGTAAAGTCTGACAGCACATATTGTCCCAAGTACAGAGATCACAAGGGTGATATTGGTGATATGAAGCATAATACTGCAAAGATCAGTACATTCTTGGTATTAAGGGACTTGAATTCAATCTAGAGTCTGACAAAGCCTATGTCATCAGACTAGATCAGGAGTTGAGAAAAGCAAAAATTAATGATCTCAAATATGCTATCTTCCAAACTGGTGAAGATACTGCAGAGCTTAAAGATGCTAAAAGGAGAATGATTGATGAAATCAGATATGCTGAGAGATGTTTGTTAAAGAACTATCTCAGAACAACTCCTAATATTAAAGAGATCAGAAAGTGAAGCCAAGTCAAGATCTACAACTGCTCAAATTCTGATGTGTATACAGACTGAAGTTGTTATCAGAAGTTAAAGTTGGTAAAGCTTTAAGGACTGTAAGTTATAGTTATCTAGTCAAATTCTCATGCATTTGTACTTAATATTTTTGACATCATCAAATATCTGTTAAACTTGTATATTATGCTAATTTACAAGTTGGGGGAGATTGTTAGATATATTTGATAATATCATGTCTATTATGATTTGTGTTTAGTTTTCAGATCTTACTTAAACAGGACAAATCCGTACTTAACTGGAAATCAGCACTTATACTGAAGACAAAATTTAAGTTATCAGTATTTAAGGTTCAGGAGATATTTATCAGGAGATAATATTAGGACTTAAGGAGACTTTCAGATAAGGAAGGCGGCTGATTGAAAGAAAAGAAGATCAAGACAAACGCAAGAAGAGATATGCATGAAAAAGGAATTCTATGAAGAATAGAATACTTGGAAGAAAAGATATATGATTGATATATTTTAGGAAGCAGAATTATATTCCATATCAATTAGTGATTATCTTGTAACTGTGTAGTATATAAACACATACATAGGGTTTACACTATAAGTGTTATCATAATCGAGAATAATATTCATTGTAACCCTAGCAGCTCTCGTGATATTTTGTTCATCATTGAGAGAGGACAGTTCCACATTATAACAGAGTTTAATAAAGTTTATTTTCTGTTACTTGTGTTCTTTGAATTCGATTTGATTGTGCTATACACTGTATTCAACCCCCCTTCTACAGTGTGTGTGACCTAACAGTATAGTAGAACTTATAGTACATGCTGAGCATTTTATGTGGCACCCTCCAAACCCGGGTCAGAAGTTTGGGGTCCACACACACACACCTTATTTATAACCTACTTATTATAATAATAAAGATAATAGTAATATGGAGTGACCTTACTTATCGTCTACCATCGATCATAACAGGTTAAAGTATGTACACAAGCAACATATACACACTTTATATTACAACGTCCAAATCCCAACTATTCAAACTCAGAACTGAATATTAATACAAACTTTTACAAACTTGAAATATCTCAAAAGCCATCAGCTAACTTAACTCGATCAACCTGGACCCCTAGCTCTCGCACTGGATTGGGGATCCTCGCTACCAACTGGTTCCTTCTTAACTGGAAAAGAACATAAACAACATCACACAAATGAGCTAACTAGCTCAGCAAGTCACAATGACAAGACTGAGAATAATGATCATCAAATGAAAAGAATTAAGGTATATTTGTGATTCGTATTCAGGTATACAACAATCAATGGTTTAGAAAAAATAAGGTTTAGGGTTCAGTGCTTCAAAGCACTTGTAATATGAAACAGGACTATTAATCAACTACGATATATCTCGAGAAAGTTCAGAACACTTTCCTGATATTAGCTTGCTATACTTCTCTAACTTCCAATCACAATCTCCTACTCCTCGACTAGCTGTTTCCCTTTCCTACGCCTTGCCTCTTCTGCTCACATATCATAAACATCTATCAATATTCAACTCATACGATTTTTATTCGGTATAAAGTTCTATCTACCCTTCGTTTTACCCAAATCCGATTAACGGGTAAAAATTACGCTATAAATAAGTAAACACCGAACATATAGACCGACAACTAAACAACAAGTCACATATAACATGTAACACGTCAAACAATCAATGATATATCATTTTTAAAGGAGTCTCGGGTCATAAACAGGCTTTCGGGTATTTAATATGATTTTTAAAATATTTTTCGAAATTAAAACGGGTCGTTGGATTAATTTCGAAGCAATACACAGGGTTCGGTTGGCCAAATCGGGCTTCAAAATAATTTTATAATAATTATAGAGCCTTAAAAACAATTTAAAATAATATTTTATAGCTCGAAACTATTTTTTAGAATTTTTAAATCATTTTTAAATAATTAAATCTAATTAAATAATTAATTAAAATCAATTAATAATTAATTAAATCAATTAATCAATTAATTTTTGAATTAATTGACTAATTAATCAATTAATTATTAACTAAAATTAATTAACTAATTAATTCAGATTTATTTTTGAATTAAAAATAATTTTTGAAATTAAAATAATAATTTTTGGGATTTTCAGAAATTAAAAATGAATTTTTTATAATTAAAATAAATAGAAAATATGATTTTTAAACATTTTTAAAACAGGAATCCTATTTCTGTAATTTCCAGAAACTTCAGGGACTAAACTTCACCATCTTCAAAAGTACAGGGACTAAACTGCAATTTTGCAGTTCAGTCGCTGGAAAATTACGTGGATGGCCGGAGAACACGATTTCGGCATCCTCACCCCACCATCTACTCCAGATATGATCTACACAATACCAGAAACATAACCATGTCATCAAATCGTCCCAACAATCCCTGAGTTGGCCGGAATTTGGCCGAGAAGTTCGCCGGTTTCCGGCGAGCTCGACGTAACTTTAAAAACACAACTCCCTTCAAACCATGAATCGTCTGTTAACGAGCTATACACCAATAGATTTCAAATTTCATAAGGAACACAACCCACTATATTTCAACAGCTAATAACCCCTAGAACAAAAAGCCCTAAATTTCAATTAAGAACATTCATACGGGTTATAAACCCTAATTTTAAAATTCGAAAATTAAACTCAATTTTGAACATGTTATTGAACTCCAAATCAGTCATATGACATATGAAAATCATCAGGAGAACAAGCTCTACAACATGCAAGCATCAAATCATTCAAACAATCATCCGTACAAAAATTCATATTTTTAATCAAAATAATTCGAAAATAAAAAAAATATAGAAAATAAACCTTTGATTCTGCAGTTCTGAAACTTGGATAATCTGATAGAACACTTCAAACCCTTCGTTTTGGTTACTCAAGCTTTCCAAACGGATTTCAATAGCACCTCCAAATTGATGTTTGATTCTTGAAAGTTTATATGAATATATAGATTTTCTCTGTAAAATTATATAATTACTGTTTGCAAATGATTTTCGGTACGAAATAAAATACGGTAAAGGCTATTTATAATTACGGAAAATTAGTATCCCGTTGGATCATTCCAGATACAAAATGGTACATTTATTTATAAAAACAAATCCAAACGATACCGGTTTTCGGAATAATTATCCAAATCAGTACAATTTGTACTGCGGTCTTGGTCTCAGCACCTGGTTACACATATTACGAGGTTATAATTATAATAGTTTAATAAAAAGATCCCGTTTATCAAAAATACGAGTTTTATTGATTTACCGAAATGAATAATGTATCATAAATATTGCGTCGGGACCCGCACAGGACAAACCGTACGCCGGATCGAAAAAGTCGAAACATGGAAAATGTTCGGAGTATTGCAATTAGGTTAAGAAGGAGTTCTCCGAAGAGTTTCGGGTTATAAAAACGTAAAAATGGGTGACGTCGGTTGGTTCCCGATTATATAAAATAGTTTATAAATACTCGAAATTTTTTTTTATAAAATTCATAAATTTCCTATAAAATCATAAATCAACATAAATATAAATAGGAAGATATGACAATTATCTATATTTTATTTTGGACATATAAAAATTAAAATACTCAATTGATATTATTTTTAAACATCCAAACACATATACACTTAACAATTAATTCACAGAATAAATTATACTGAACATGCATAATATTTATTCATTAGCAAAAATAATTACATGATATGTCCCAGATATTACATCTTTCCCCCCTTAAAAGGATTATGTCCTCAGAATCTCCTAAGGAAATAAATGAGGGTATTTTTCTCTCATAACACTTTCTAACTCCCAGGTTGACTCTTCAACCTTTTGGTTTCTCCACAGTACTCTTACTAACTTTACCACTTTATTTCTTAACACTTTCTCTCTTTCTTCTAGAATCTCTATCGGACTCTCTACATACGACAAATCTGTTTGAAGCTCTATTGGCTCGTATTCGATTACATGCTTGGAGTCTGGACTATACTTCTTAAGCAATGATACGTGAAAAACATTGTGAATGTGGTCCATGTGCGGAGGTAACGCCAACTCGTAAGCTACTTTGCCAACGCGTTTTAAAATCTCAACAGGTCCGACATATCTTGGGCTCAGTTTTCCTTTCTTTCCAAATCTTGTTAATCCTTTCCACGGTGATACTTTCAATAATACCAGATTTCCTTCTTCGAATTCCATTTTTTCCTTGATTGAGCTGCATACTTCCTTTGATGGTCTTGTGCTGCTATCAATCTCTTCTGGATAACTTCAACAACTTCCTTCGTCTGTTATACCAATTCAGGTCCAAGTATTTTGCGTTCTCCTACTTCGTCCCAATATACAGGAGATCGACATTTGCGTCCATAAAGAGATTCATAGGGTTGCATCCCAATATCCGCGCCGCTTGCTTTTGCGCCAAGGTTGCTTTTACCAAGGGTAAATGTTCGTCCCAACTTCCTTTGAAATCAATGGCACAAACACGTAACATGTCTTCGATCGTCTGGATTGTCCTTTCGCTTTGGTCGTCCGTCTGTGGATGGTAAGCCGTACTCATATTCAGTCTCGTTCCCAAACATTCTTGAAATTTTTTCCAAAACCTCGAATTAAATCTCGGATCTCGATCGGATACGATAGACACAGGGACTCCATGACGAATTACGATTTCTTTCAGGTACATATGGACTAACTTGTCTCATGAAAATCTTTCATTTATAGGCAGAAAATGAGCTGACTTGGTAAGTATGTCCACTATAACCCAAATGGCATCATGATTGGCTTTCGTCCTTGGTAATCCGTTTATGAAATCCATGGCAATATGCTCCCACTTCCACTCTGGAATCTCCAATGGTTGCAATAATCCACTTGGTCTTTGATGCTCTGCTTTAACTCTTTGACATGTATAACATCTACTAATCCATTCCGCAATTTCCCTCTTCATATCTGGCCACCAATAATTTTCCTTCAAATCTCTGTACATCTTGGTACTTCCCGGATGGATTGAATACCTTGAATTATGAGCTTCCTGTAAAACTTCATTCTTCAACTCCGTTACTGGTGGAATCCAAATTCTAGAAGAAAACCTAAGAATACCTTGATTGTCCTTTTGCGTGCATAATTCCTCTCCTACCAAATGATTAATGTCCTGATCCATTATCTCTGCTTGACACTTTCTTATCTTTTCTAACAACTCCGGCTGGAAAGTCATACTATACTCTTTTGCTTCATCAGGATTGCAAACTCTAATCTCCAATTCCAGTTTCTGAAATTCCTTGTATATCTCTTCGGGTACTGATAATACATTCAACTTTTATTTCCAACTTAACGCATCCGCCACAATGTTTGTTTTACTGGGATGATAGTTAATCGTGAAGTCATAATCCTTGATCAACTCTAACCATCTTCTCTATCTCATATTAAGCTCCTTCTGTGTGAATATGTACTTCAAGCTTTTGTGATCCGTATAAATCTCGCACTTTTCTCCATATAGATAATATCTCCAAATCTTCAAAGCAAATACTATAGCTGCTAGTTCTAAATCATGAGTAGGATACTTTTGTTCGTGGGGTTTCAATTGCCTTAACGCATACGTAATAACCTTATTGTGCTGCATCAGAACACATCTGAGTCCTTTATGAGAAGCATCACTATAGATTACAAAATTCCCTTGATCATCTGGAAGTGACAAAACAGGTGTCGTAATTAATCTTTACTTCAATTCCTGAAAACTTTCTTCACATTTATCGTTCAATATGAACTTTTCATTCTTCCGTGTAAGCTTCGTTAATGGTGTTGCAATCCTTGAGAAATTTTGAACAAATCGGCGATAATATCCCGCTAATCCCAAGAAACTTCTTACCTCTGTTGGTGTTCTCGGTCTTTCCCAATTTGTAATTGCTTCAATCTTTGCTGGGTCCACTTTGATTCCTTCATTACTGACTATGTGTCCTAAGAACTGCACTTCCTGTAACCAAAACTCACACTTTGAAAATTTAGCATATAGCTTTTTCTTTCTCAAAATCTCCAAAGCTGTCCTCAAATGTTTTGCATGATCCTCTTTTGTCTTTGAATAAATCAAAATATCATCTATAAACACAATAACAAACTGGTCAAAGTATTCCTTGAAAATTCTGTTCATCAGGTCCATGAATGCTGCCGGGGCATTGGTCAATCCAAATGACATCATAAAGAATTCATAATGTCTATACCTTATCCTAAAAGCTGTCTTTGGTATATCCTCTGGCTTAATCTTTAGTTGATGATATCCCGATCTCAAATCGATCTTGGAGAAGTACTTGGCTCCTTTCAATTGGTCAAACAAATCGTCAATTCTGGGTAAAGGATATTTGTTCTTGATTGTAAGCTTGTTGAGCTCCCGATAGTCGATGTACAGTCTCATGCTTCCATCCTTCTTCTTGACAAATAGTACTGGTGCACCCCACGGGGATACACTGGGTCTGATTACTCATTTCTCTAACAATTCTTGCAATTGCTTTGCTAGTTCCTTCATCTCAACGGGCGCCATTCTATACGGAGCCTTGGATACTGGTTCCATTCTAGGTGCTAAGTCGATTGCAAATCCAATTTCTCTGTCTGGAGGAAGTCCTGGTAACTCATCGGGAAAGATGTCTTGAAATTCATTGACTACTGGAATATCTTCAAGTTTTGCTGGCTCCTGACTTCTATCAATCACATAAGCAACGAAATGCTCACATCCTCGCCGTAGTAACTTTTTAGCTTGAATCATTGTTAAGAACTTCGTTGCTTGCTTCTGACCCTTAAACGTTACTATCCTCTCATCTGGCGTCTTTACCATTACCTTCTTATTTCGACAATCTATCTGGGCATCGGGCTTAGATAACCAATCCATTCCTAAGATAACGTCAAACTCTCCTAGCTTAAATGGTATCAAATCTACACAAAACTTATTACCAGAAATCTCAATCTCACAATTTCCACAAACTTGATTAACAGATATACGTTCTTGATTTGCTAATTCCACAGTCATTATTTCATTTAAATACTCAACCGGACAATTTAACTTACTAACAAAATCTTGAGAAATAAATGATCGAGTTGCTCCCAAATCTATTAACACTTTGGCACATAAAGAATTCACATTAAGCGTACCTGCCACGACATCAGTATCCTGGATAGCGTCTTTTACAGACATATCAAAAACTCTAGCCCTTGGAGTCTCATTCACTGCTAGGGTAGATCCCATAATTCTCAATGCGTTACTGACTGGGGCTGGTGTCTTGCAATCCCTGGATATATGTCCTGGCTTCCCACATTTAAAACATGTAAATCCAATAGCTGGAACCTTAACCGCTGGATTCCGGATAGGGTGATCCTTGTTTGCTGGCTCTCTTGCTGGCTGATTGCTGCATTCCCTCAAATAGTGCCCTTTCTATTTACACTTAAAACAAACCACATTCAACTTATTACAGACCCCTCCATGCTTCTTCCCACATACCTAACAATCTGGAAAAGTTAGTCACAACTGATTCGGCTGATTCACATTGACTGGACGGTTACCTTGACCTCCGTCGCCTGCATTTTGCTTTCTGAAATTAAAATTTCTCCCTGGCTGAAACTTGCCCTTCTTAAAATTTGGAAACTTCCCTGGTTATGACTGTCTTCATTTCCTTCAAACTTCCTCTACTTACTCTCCTTTTCCTTCTGTGACATCTCGCTCTCTGTTTCTGCAATCATGGCTTTCTGTACAACTCCTACATAGGTATCCAATTCAAAGATGGCTACCTTCCCTCTGATCCATGGCTTCAGAACTTGCTGGAATCTCTTAGCCTTCTTCCTGTCAGTATCTACATATGACGGCACATACCTTGACTACTCTTCAAACTTACTTTCATAATCAGCTACCAACATATTTCCTTGTTTTAGCTCTAAAAACTTCAGCTCCATCTGATCCTGAACAAACTGGGGAAAATATTTTTCTAAAAACAACTCCTTAAACCTCTCCCAAGTAATAACATATGTACCTTCAAATGTCTTCACAGTCTCCCACCAATAGGTGGCCTCATTCATCAAATAATAACTTGCAAACTCAACCTTCTGTTTTTCCTTCACTTTAACTAAAGCAAATGACTTCTCTATTTCCTTTAACCAAACATTTACTTCAATCGGATCTAGGGAACCTTTGAATTCTGGTGGGTTTACTGCCTGAAAAGTTTTGAAAGTTACCTGTGGATTGGTTTGTCTTTGTTGTTTTTGTGTCAGGTGAACTATTTGTTGGGCCAGGATTTGGAGAATCTGGGCTATTGCTGGGTCTATGGGTCCTGGGTTTGCATTCTGGTTAGTATCATCTTGGTTGTCATTGTTGTTGTTGGTTTCTTCATTCTGGGTGTTGGTGCAGGTATTTCTTCTGGGAGGCATTTTCTGTAAAGAATCGAACAACTTATTTAGCTTTTAAATCAAATCCTTTGCATAAAAGAAAGTTTTGTAAAACATAAATATCTCTTTTTGAAAACAGTTGTAACAGTTGAACTAAGTAAATTGCATGCTTCTTTACAGAATATAAACAATTAATGGAATAGGGTACATGGTATCACAGTGGTATAACGGGTCAAATAAATAAAGTAAAGTAAAAGAGGTGCAGTAATATAAATGACAATGCTGGAAAGGAAAAGGTACTGATATATATAGATCAGAAGTTTTAGGTAGTACAAGCGTAAAGACGCTTCGGAAGAAAAAGCAAAAGGGTACAATAAACCTACTCACTAGTCAGCAAATCTAGTCTATGAATACAACCCAAAATTCTACTGATACATACTACACACTATTGTACATACTAAACAACCACAACAGCACTGATCAGCATCTCCATCTTTGGATCTAACTCCAAGGAAACTCTGGTCCTTCCAACCTCTAAAAGTCTTCCATCACCTCACTAGCCCATCCCATAAGTGCATCAGGGCCTCAACTAGGTAATGTAGCTCTATGTAGCCTAGCCTCAAAAATCCGGTGTGTCACATGGATCTCCTCTCGAAGCTCCCTCACACCATGATCAACATCTGTAGTCCTGATAATATGTTGCAGTTCTCAGATCAGTGACAATAAGGAATCACGTTCCAATAAAAGAGCCTCATACCGGTAATAAGGAACATGATGCAATGTAGACTGGAATGGGGCACTCGCAACTGAATGCCCAGTAGAATCTGAATCAGCTGGTGGGGGTCCTCTAATAGGTGGCCTCACGGCTGGGGGTGGAATAGCCTGCAGTGGTACGGACTGCAACACAGGTGGAGGTAAAATAGCCAACATTGGTGGAACAACAGGACGTGGATCTGAAGATGGTCCTCCAACTAAGGGCTATGAGTGATCAGCTGGTACAGAGATGAAAAAGTCGTCCATCGCTGCTATCTGAAATCATATCGCAATATAAGAATCTCGAACCACAACGTGAATTATACTAATATCTGTTATACCTTCGCACTCATCCTCTTGACGTTCTATCTTTTTATATTTCCTTACTTCTAATCCTAACCCTCTACCCATTCCCGTCAACTTAGGCTTGTGTCAGTGACTTATAATCTGTAGCTCTGATACCAAACCTGTGGCGCCCTCCAAACCCGGGTCAGAAGTTTGGGGTCCATACACACACACACACACCTTATTTATAACCTGCTTATAACAATAATAAAGATAATAGTAATATGCAGTGACCCTACTTACCGACTACCACGGATCGCAACAGGTTAAAGTATGTACACGAGCCACACACACACACTTTATATTAAAACGTCCAAATCCCAACCATTCAAACTCAGAACTGAATATTAAAATTTAATACAAACTTTTACAAACTTAAACTATCTCAAAAGTCATCAGCTAACTTAACTCGATCAACCTGGACCCCTAGCTCGCGCACTGGATTGGGGATCCTCGCTACCAACCGGTTCCTTCTTGACTGGAAAAAAACATAAACAACATCGCACAAATGAGCTAACTAGCTCAGCAAGTCACAATGACAAGACTGAGAATAATGATCATCAAGTAAAAAGAATTAAGGTATCAAGTGAACAATGATTAATGATTTAGAATTGGATATTATATTTTATTTTAAAAATGAAGGTTAGGCTGCTGATTAGTCACGCACTAACCCCGAGCAAGGAACACAACTCTGCTCTAATTACTGGATCCAATGCACACATAGGCCTAACTTGACCACCAATCTGGTCTGACCACGAATCTGGTCCACAATTTTATAAAACAATCCAATTTTAACATTATAACAGATTAATTAATATAAACCAATAAACAAAATCATAAGCAACATTGGATGTTCAATAACGAGATGGTTTAAATCTTCACAAATGAACAGTATGGCAATTTCAAAGAATGGCTGTTAGGTAATGAAAGAATTGGATAACAAAGGAATCAACGTTTCAAGGTTACAAGGATTTGGTCTTTCAAAGCATAAGGTACAATGGTTTGAGTATGTAAGCAATTTGATTCAGTATTTGGCATTTAGTTTGTATGTATTTGTGGAGTAGTATCGTATATATGTGATTCGTATTTAGGTATACAATAATCAATGGTTCAGAAAAAATAAGGTTTAGGGTTCAGTGCTTCAAAGCACTTGTAATAAGAAACATGACTATTAATCAACTACGATATATCTCGAGAAAGTTCAGAACACTTGCCTGATATTTGCTTGCAATACTTCTCTAACTTCCAATCACAATCTCCTACTCCTCGACTATCTGTTTCCCTTTCCTACGCCTTGCCTCTTCTGCTCACATATCATAAACATCTATCAATATTCAACTCATAAAATTCTATTCGGTATACACTTCTATCTACCCTTCATTTTACCCAAATCCGATTAACAGGTTGAAAGTTAAGTTATAAACAAGTAAACACCGAACATATAGACCGACAGCTAAACAACAAGTCACATATAACACATAACACGTCAAACAATCAATGATATATCATTTATAAAGGAGTCTCGGGTCATAAACAGGCTTTCGGGTATTTAATATGATTTTTAAAACATTTTTCGGAATTAATACGGGTCGTTGGATTAATTTCAAAGTAATAAACAGGGTTCGGTTGGCCAAATCGAGCTTCAAAACAATTTTATAATAATTATCGAGCCTTGAAAACAATTTAAAATAATATTTTAAAGCTCAAAACTATTTTTCGGAATTTTTAAATCATTTTTAAATAATTAAATCTAATTAAATAATTAATTAAAATCAATTAATAATTAATTAAATCAATTAATCAATTAATTTTGGAATTTATTGACTAATTAATCAATTAATTATTAAGTAAAATTAATTAACTAATTAATTCAGATTTATTTTTGAATTAAAAATAATTTTTAGAATTAAAATAATAATTTTTGGGAATTTCAGAAATTAAAAATGAATTTTTTATAATTAAAATAAATAGAAAATATGGTTTTTAAACTTTTTTAAAACAGGAATCCTATTTCTGCAATTTCTAGAAACTTCAGGGACTAAACTTCACAATCTTCAAAAGTACAGGGACTAAACTGCAATTTTGCAGTTCAGTCGCCGAAAAATTACGGGGATGGCTGGAGAAGACGATTCCGGCATCCTCACCCCACCATCTACTCCAGATATGATCTACACAATACCAGAAACATAACCATGCCATCAAATCTTCCTAACAATCCCTGAGTTGGCCGAGAAGTTCGCCGGTTTCCGGCGAGCTCGACGTAACTATAAAAACATAACTCCCTTCAAACCATGAATCGTCTGTTAACGAGCTATACACCAATCGATTGCAAATTTCATAAGGAACACAACCCACTATATTTCAACAGCTAATAACCCCTAGAACAAAAAGCCCTAAATTTCAATTAAGATCATTCATATGGGTTATAAAACCTAATTTTAAAATTCGAAAATTAAATTCAATTTTGAACATGTTATTGAACTCCAAATCAGTCATATGACATATGAAAATCATCAGGAGAACAAGCTCTACAACATGCAAACATCAAATCATTCAAACAATCATCCGTACAAAAATTCATATTTTTAATCAAAATAATTCAAAAATAAATAAAAATATAGAAAATAAACATTTGATTTTGCAGTTCTGAAATTGGATAATCTGATAGAACACTTCAAACCCTTCGTTTTGGTTACTCAAGATTTCCAAACGGATTTCAATAACACCTCCAAATTGATGTTTGATTCTTGAAAGTTTATATGAATATATAGATTTTCTCTGTAAAATTATATAATTACTGTTTGCAAATAATTTCGGTACGACATAAAATACAGTAAAGTCTATTTATAATTACGGAAAATTAGTATGCCGTTGGATCATTCCGGATATAAAATGGAATGTTTATTTATAAAAACGGATCCAAACGGTACCGGTTTTCGGGATAATTATCTAAATCAGTACAATTTATATTGTGGTCTTGGTCTCAGCGCCTGGTTACACGTATTACGAGGTGATAATTATAATAGTTTAATAAAAAGATCCCGTTTATCAAAAATACGAGTTTTATTGATTTACCGAAATGAATAATGTATCGAAAATATTACACTGCGACCCGCACAAGACAAAGCGGACGCCAGATCGAAAAAGTCGAAACATGGAAAATGCTCGGAATATTACAATTGGGTTAGGAAGGAGTTCTTGGAAGAGTTTCGGGTTATAAAAACGTAAAAACGGGTGACGTCGGTTGGTTCCCAATTATATAAAATAGTTTATAAATACTCAGAAAACGATTTTATAAAATTCATAAATTTCCTATAAAATCATAAATCAACATAAAAATAAATAGGAAGATATGACAATTATCTATATTATATTTTGGACATTTAAAAATTAAAATACTCAATTGATATTATTTTTAAACATCGAAACACATATACCACTTAATAATTAATTCACAGAATAAATACTGAACATGCATAATATTTATTTTTTTGTAAAAATAATTACACGATATGTCCCAGATATTACATTTTAGCTCATTTTCTTGTATTTAATCCTGTTTCACAACTAGCAATCATGGTTCGTACCAAGCAGACCGCCCGTAAGACAACCGGTAGGCAGGGTGAAGACCATTTGAGGGCGCAGGTAGATATATATAGGCAATATCCGCCAGTATGTAATTGTGGTGTTATTTAGAAGGGCTGTTCCAAACTCTGAACTTGTAAAGATCTCGGGGTTGTTATTATTTTGGTTGGGTTTGTAATCATATTATTATCATCTTTTTGAATTATAAGTTTGTAACATAATTATGGTTCACATATATTTAGTGTGTGTGTGTGTGTGTGTGTTTGGGTTGGGGTGTGACACTTGAAGTTCATCCTTAGTCAATTGAGTAGAACCCTTAAAACCATTCATCAATGCAGAATTATCATACACAGCTTGATTAACATAGAAAGGCATATTTTGAGAGAACATGGTATTCCAGTATGGCATGCTAAATGGCATTTGTGGCATACTAAATGCAGCATGGTAAGGATTTTGTGCAAATGACATATTAGCATACGGTGCATTCAAATTATATGCAGGCATAACATTCACAGGCATTGTAGGCATACTGGAAATGAAGGAGGTGCAGACATGGAAGCAGGCATAGCAAGTTTGCAATTAACGGAAAAATGATTAACACTATCACACTTAACACAAATATTTCTTGGTGCATATTTATCAGGTGTGTAGTTGTTATGTTTGTTAATTCCTACTTTCCCATTTCTATTGTTTTCCTTTTTAGACTCTGTTCTCACTTCAATTTTCTCCAATATGTCATTTAATTGCTTAATGGACAGATGCCCTACATTGACTCTGTTGATCTGTTTCACTTGACTTATTTCTCCTGGAACAAAGTTCTTAAAAACAGATCCATATTTTTCATTAAATTTAGCTAGCTTAGCTTTGCTAACTGGTTTACTTACACTCAACGGATGTGGCTCATTGTCTTTCGACGGATAATCCTTTTGATTATTCGATGTATAATTTTCATTATCCGTCAAATCCACATCCGTTAAAAGTCCTTCAACCAGATTGTAATCAAGCTTCTCCTTGTTCTTTTTCCAGGCTGCATCAAAAAAGGTATCTATACCTTGAACTTTAGTAATTTGAGCATCGACATCTCTAGATGATTTTCATGCCTTAATTACTTCATGTTCTCGTTCAAGCTGCTTTCTTAAAATTTCCTCTTTCTTTAGAGATTCATTCAATTCATCTTTGGCAGTCTTTCATTCTATTTTCAGTTCTCCAAATTCAACAAATTGAGTTTCTAACACAATATTTCTTTCACTTAAAAACAGATTATTCTCTTTAAGATTAGTGTTTCTTTAGTGAGAGACTTGAGTGTAACACACAAATGATATAATTCAGCAGACATGTCATTTATGGCATCATTACACTCAGCTTTAGACAAATATGATAGATTAGTGGTGATTACCTGATTACTTGATGAACTGACCTTTGTTTCATCTGATTTGGCCATAAGTGCTAGATTGATATATGTTGTATCTTCATCATCTTCAAATCCATCTGCAGCCCAGCCATTTTCCTGTGTGATGAAAGCCCTTTTCTTTTGTTTGAGTAACTCAAAATATTTATGTTTGTAATCAACAGCCTCAAACTTCTTTTTAATAGAATCAAACTTTCTGCATTCACTAGCAAAATGACCAGCCAAGCCACACTTGAAACATTTGAATTTAGACTTATCAACCATATTTCTGTTGGACTTAATTGCTCTAAAATTCTTCTTGAATTTGAGCTTGGAAAACCTCATGGATAGAAAAGCAAGATGCTCATCTATGTCATCCATGTCATCTTGACTAAGCTGGTCTTTATGCTCAGCTACTAGCCCATTTCCTTTGCCTTCACAAACTCTAGGGTTTGGTGCAGATTCAACAGTTTCAACCTTTCTCTCCTTCTCCTTTTCTTGCTCAGAAACTAGTACAATGGACCCTCCTTTCTTTTCTCCTTTCTCTAGCTTTTCATCTTACTCTATTTCAAGCTCGTAGGTCTTTAGAATTCCATACAGTCTATCCAAGGTGAATTTCTTGTAGTCTTGAGAGTTTCTTAGTGAGACTGTTATGGCTTTCCAATCCTTTGGTAGAGATCTAAGAAATTTGAGGTTTGAGTCCTTTATTTGATAGACTCTTCCATACAATTTTAGAGCATTTAGTAGCTTTTGAAATCTACTAAATATGTCAGTGACTGAATCACTTGAAAATGCTCATATTATTGAATCAAAAGTTGCATTTTGTTTTCCCTTACCTACTCAGTTCCATCACATGTGACTTGAATTATTTCCCAAACATCCTTAGCAGTTTTGCAATTTATAATGTTGTCAAACATGTCACCATCAACACCATTAAACAAAATGTTCATGGCCTTTTTATCTTTTTGAACTTGTTCAATGTCTGGATCAAACCATTCTTCTCTAGGATTCGGGACAGATGCTTCATTTCCTGTAGCAGCTCTCATAGGGACATGTGGACCTTTCTCAATACAGTCCACATATGCTTCATCTTGAGATAGGAGATGCAGGTGCATCTTCACCTTCCAATGGTGATAGTTGTCTTTGTCTAGAAATGGAATCTTTACTCCAACATCCTTTTTGCTCATCTTGTTAGTTGTTGTGATCTTTAAACTCTTTGTTCTTCAAGAGCTTGCTCTGATGCCAATTGTTATTCCCAAACAATCTAAACAAGAAATACAGAAGGGGGTTGAATGTAATTCTGGCGTCTTTTTAATTTTAAGAACAGTTCTACTACAAATATATAACTTTGTTTGATTTAGCAATGGTGCGGAATGAAAGTAGTGAAGAAATTAAATCACAAAGTAATCAAATACTAGTATTTAAAAACTTTCTGGTGGATTGAAATTTTCCACCAGAGATATATATTAAGTTGTGAACTCTGTGTAACAAATTGTTCACAGCTACTTACAAGTTGAAAAATACTAGAACAGAGAAATTCTTTACAGATTTTGCCTTATCTATTTCTCAGGTAAAAATACTTACTAACTTGGATACTTTTCAACTTGCTACCCTTGGTTTATATATCACCAAGTTACATGATAAAAAGACAAGATAATAAGACAAATTGTATCTAGTCTAACTTCATGCTACTACACTTCTCTTTCTAGCATCTTTGAATATCATCTGTTTAGCATGGAAATGGAAATGCTTCTTTGTTCTCTAAATCCTTCAAACAGGCTGCCATATTCCATTTGCATACAACCAACGCATGTGACTGTCAAGTCACTATCAACTGCTCTTTTGAATTTGAACATCCGTTGGAACTTAGATTGATCATCCGTTGGAAATCTGTTTGATCATCCGTTGAAACTCTGATTGGCCATTCGTCGAGACTTATGTTGATCATCCATTGAAGCTTTGTGAATCATCCGTTGAGACTATCATTTTGGCAGTTAATTTTATTTCATTTATACAAGATTACAAGGCATCCAATATTTACAATTCACCATCCTATCTTGCATATCAATCTAGTAGTCAACATGACCTAAACATTCTACAACACCTAGTTCACTAAGCCATTTAAGTATGCAAAAATGTGTTACTAGTCCTATTATACATAAGCTACTCTTTCAAAGAATGTTAAAATGATCATCCGTTGAAGGCTACAATATCACTTAATTAAAATCTACTAAGTGTTTTATTTAAGTTATCATCAAGTACTCAACATATTTCTAATAAAATATTTTCACGATACCAACATGGATCAATGCTGAACTATCAATTAGAAAATTATTCAATTTAAATACACGAACTCATCAAACATAAATAAAATATCCATAATTTTTTTCCTTTAATATAGAAAATCACATAAAACACTTAAATAATAATAAGTAATAAGTTCTGAAAATCCGGGATATTACATCACAAGCTTCAAATGCTGGAACGGAAACAAAAATTTCAGTCCATGATGAATGAGATTGAGAAAATGAAAGCTGATTACAACAAGGATTTGGACTATAGACTACCTCTTTGCACAATGCCCACAGTTCACTCCAAGCTGAATAAGGAGGAAAGAACTTCAAAGACATTGGCTAACATGGAAAAGAGAATGAGCCCCATATAACTGAAAATGACAAACATGGACAATGAAATTGACTTTCAAACGAAATTCTTCAACAAATTCTCAATTCTACAACTATTATTCCAACTCTTGATGATAACAAAAAGGGGGAGAAGTCAGTAGCTCAGGAAGTTGAAAACTCAGTAACTCAAGAAATTTACACCGCTCATTCACCACCAGCAGCTGTCACAAGCCTTGCTTCTCCACAACAATTACAAATTTTAAGTCCTTTTGAGAACGGAAGAGAAAATCAAGGCTATTGAAAGTATATATAGATACTGTATTATGTTTTTTAATACTTCAAAAAACATTCAACAAGTATCTCAACCTTAACCAACATCTTGAAAATAATAACTCTTGATATCTCTATAAACAACTTAAAGTAGAAAGGATCTCCTTTATATAAGAATGAATTCATTTCAAAGTTTATGTCTTTTGAAGCTATATCACCTTCTAGGAGTTATGATTTTAAAGGAAAGAAGCCATCAGAAGCTGTGCACTTTGCAAGTCCCATGCCTGATAAAGATGAATGGAAGATTTTGGCTGACCAAATCAAGAAATGAAAAACTGCCTCAAACCCTGCTTTAAAGCAAATAAGAACATGCATATATAGGGGAAGAAGCCATTTATATCTTTCCTGGGCATGAAGGTTATGAAAATATTAAAGCTAAAGAACTAGAAAGAACTTCCCTTGAGCAAGCTAAAGGTGGAAAGCAAAGTAAAATAGAGGATGTGTTCACAGAATATAAGTTACAGCTAGTCAGTGAGCTAGATATGGAACTGAATGAAGAATTAGAGACTGAGGCTGATGAAGAATGGGCCAAGAGGCCTAAAAGGATGAGAAAAAATAAAGGTGCAAGGAAAAAGGCTGGATCCAAGCGGCAAATGTCTCCGGATGAACCTATTATCACTATTGTTGCTTTTTCTTAAAATCCTATAGTTTCTTTTCCTGAAACTGTAGTAATGACACCTGGACTCAACTTCTATGGTGAACCAATCTTGCCCTAAGAGAAATCTATTGAGTTAGAAATTATCCAGTTGCCCATATTTTTTGTGGAAAAAGAAGCTCAAAAGAAGAAAGAACTGAAGAAATCACTGCCAAAATCACCAGCTCCCAAATAAGTACATAAACTTGAAGATAAAGACTCTTTTATCTACATTGCAGAAATTGAGAAAAAATCAGACCTCAACTTATATCTGGATGAGATTCATGAAGTCCGAAGCTTGGATGCTACTCCTAGAATGGTACAATGCCTTAATAAAGGTATTCTCTCACGTAAAGAGAACTGGTGGATTTACTCCAACTGCCAAGAAGAAAGTTCTTAACATAATCAATCAGATAAGGAGTAGCTGGAATGACAAGAGAATTCATCATCAACCAGAACACAAGATGAAATTCAGAGATCAAGATGGATGTAGAAGATTCTTCAGAGTCAAGGATTAACTAAAAATAGCTAGTAATGATTACCTAGAATACCTGTGACGGCCTCAACCCCGGGGTCAGGAGTTGACGTCATCAACAACAACCATGAGATAAATAATTCAATGATAAAATATAACTACGACCCCTTTACCAAGATCTGTCCAGGTTTAAGTATGATTTAGGTTACCTCTATTACAAAACCAACTTACAACAATCTATCCTGACGCAAATACTTAATACAACAACTCAATAGATCATCTGTGGTTTAACACAACTGTCTCGGAGGAGCCTGACACGGAAGGAACTGGAACTCTACCCCGACTATTATGGAAGAATCCTATAGACATCTGCAATACATATTTAAATTATTCTGCAAGGGTGAGCAATCAATTGCTCAGCAGTACCACTATATGAATAACAAGTAAAACAATTTATGATAAAACATTGATGGGAACAGAAATTATAGCTTGTTCACAAAAGAAGAGTAACATTCATAAATTGGATATTCAAAACTAGCATGCTCTGAAAACAACAACATCAGTCGTGTGCTGTGTATAATTACCCGAATTAAATCTTAGCATGCTATTTCATTTTCAAATCACCTGTCTCAACAAGTTGATTTGTTAGTCAATTTCAAAACTGAATCAATCAAATCTATTGGACGTTCAACGGGTGAAGATAGCTGATCAGTCTACCCTCACCGGACAACGATTAACGGCCATCCAGAATAAAGAATGTGTTCCGGAACTTGGGAAAAGACTAGCTAGGTCTTTCCCCCAACGCTGGACTAATCGGTTAAACAGAATGCCCAACCTAATTAGCCACTTATGCCTACTCAATTCCAATAGATCAACTGAATTCCCTCTTTGCCTCTTTTCAAAGTTCCACGACATAGGTGGATCAAAACGTTCTCTTTATCCAATATTCAATATCACTATCACCTATCTCTTTTCCAAATCATTCTATCACAACACACAATTCAAAACTTCTTTTCATTTTAATCACTTTTAGGGATAGGTACTTCCAGAAGTTACTTTTGTAGGATTTTATACATCACAGAAGCATGGTAAAATATTTTCTTGATATAAAATCCATATAATCACATATAAATCGTGAATAAATCGAGGGATCGATTAATAACCTTTAAAAGTGATCCAATAATGATGAACGGAGATCCCTAGCAGCTGCTCCTCAAGTGTGAAGCACTCCACCAGTATCCACCAAGAGATCAAAGTAATGGAGGAGGAAGGGGTTGAGAGAATTAGGGTTTTCTTTCTTTTTCCTTGGTTGAGGCAAATAGGGCTTATAATAGTATATTTATAGGCAAAAATTTCAGCTGAAAATTTTCCCATAAAATATTATTATTATTAACCCTTTAATTGATTATTCTCATTAACCAATTAACTAATAATTAAAACACCTTTTAATCATTAATCCTTTTTCTAAACACTTTAGAAAATAATTCTCTCACTTGATTTAATTTCCAAAAGTTAAAATTTTTAATTAATAATATTAAGAACTTTTTCTTAATTAATTTATAATTAATTAAATCTCATTTAATCAATTATTAAATTTGCTAATTAATTATTTATTTCACAAATAAATAATTACCAGCCATTATTAATTAATTCCTCCACCATTAAATCATTCTCTTTTATGGTGTGACCCTGTAGGTTCAATATTAAGCCGGTAGTAGAAATAAATAATAATAAAACTATTTTATCATTATTTATATAAATTTTCTAATTCATTAAATATGATTAATTAATAAATTAATCATATTTATTCTACATCGTGAGGGATACTTCTCAGCATATCGCGACTATCCGGATAATACGAATTCACTGCTTAGAATACTAAGAACCTATTCAGTGAATAATTACCGTACAATCAATTCCTTCTACCCTACAATGTCCCGATTAAATACAAGGCATGGAACTCGTGTCAAGCCTATCTAATTTAATCACATGCTTTCCCATTCTCTATGCTTAGTTCTAATTAATACGAACTAGAAACTCCTTTCTAATTCCATTCACTCTGGCCAAAGATTCCTGAACTAGCATAAGTGGATCAACATTGAACATTCTCTTCCTTCACTGGAAGGGGTATATCCTTTATTGATCATACACTATCTTCGTGTACAAATTCCTACACCCAGTAGAGCCCTTATTATTGTCCCTGGAGACTAAGAACTAAACCAAAGTATAGTTCAGTGTACACAAGATGACTATGATGACCTCAAGTCTAAGGATACTTGTACAATTATCACTATGTGAACATCTGCTTACACGTGAGTGAACTCCATCAGTTGGTCAGCTGTGTGAGTCATGTTCAGTGAACTTATTCTATAATAAGCACCTACATACTAGCTATAGTGTCACCACATAAATGTCTATGAGAACAGACATCCTTCATAATGAAGCAAGCATAGTATGTACCGATCTTTGCGAATTACTAATTACCAGTTAGTAATCCTATGACCAGGAACTATTTAAGTTCAGATTTATCATCTTTTAGGTCTCATTATTATGATCTCATCATAATCCATAGAAAGCTTTACTCTAAACTATGGTATATCTTATTTAAACACTTAAATAGATAAAGCCCGCAATAAAACCAAAACAAGTCTTTTATTAATATCAATGAAATAAAAACAGATTACATAAAAGTTATTCCTAAATCATCATACATGATTGGACTTAGGACACATCTCTTTCAACTTTTCCCCAAAACATAATTTTACACAACATTTCCAAATACAGGGGATACATAACTTAAAACGTTTCTGTTCTATTACGAGAATAAAACAACAGTTACTCATATATACTGAATCATAAAAGAATGGTCAGGGGTACTTGCCTTGTAGAGCTTGCGACTAACCCTGATTGACCTTGGACTGATTTGGACACGCGGCTTTATCGCCTTACTAACAGACTATCCTGGATCCAACTTTAACGCTCAGGTCCTTCGCTTGGAACCTCGCTGCACTTGTCGACTGATCACTAGGTTATCTTAGTTCGATATCGATTCTTGAGTTCTTTGACTAGAACCTACAGAGTCGAAATACCCTACATTAGACGACCATGTATGCTTGACATATCCTCAATAACAAACCTACCTATTCGATATTAAATCCCGACTCATACATATATACATTACTATAATACACGTAACATACAGGATTCATATACTCAAATATCGATTCAATATTCGTTTTCGGAAAACACATATAGTCAACATTTTAGGAAACAAGTTGTCCGTTATATTTTACAAAATATTTACTTATAACTATAAAACTATTTACATTCGAGTGGTAGTTCCGATATTTCACAGGATATGCTCTTGAAAATCGGGCAGCTTCTCCTTTATTTATCGGACTACCCGTCGAATACTATCGACGTCAATTCACAACCAATCAATTCAATCTGAACCCATCACATAATCCAACCAACTTCACAACCGGATATTTAACTACTACTTTTATTTCGAATAATAATATGCGAACTAAATTATTTATTTTAAAATATTAGGACTCAGATAAACATCATCACTGTCCACCGTTGACTCGTTAAAAGTCATCGTCAACGGCGGCAAAATTCAGAGGTGCCCGATTATTCCGGGTTTCCGTTACGAATTCTACCGATTAAAATATAATCCTGAAAAATAAAATATTTATTATTTTCACAAAAATAATCAAGAATAATTCTATGAAAAAAAAGAAATCAATCAGGAGCCAAATAAGGCCTAATCGGCCGAGAATAATTTCAACAGCCAGAGTTAACCGGAAAACAAACAGGCAACACGGACAATCATACACGTATGACACACGCGCCGCTCGCGCGCGTAGACCACCCAGCCGGAAAGAAATCCGGCGGCGGCCAACAAAGCGGAGTGGAATAAGAATCACAGACATCATCACAATCGACTGCACACAGACATACGCACAATTATGTATATATATATATACAAATTAGCAACCAATCGGAACAACTACAACCGAGAACAGAGATGGCCGGAAAAAAAATGACCGGCGAACTCACCAATTCGGTGAACACAGGAGAGGAGCAGAGATGTTGCGAGAGCAAGGGAGGCCAAGAGAATTCGGGAAATTAAGAGAGTGAAAAACCGAGAGAGACGGATTAACGAGAGAGAATAACTGAGGAATTGATGTTTATCAATTCTCTAATTGAGCTGCCACACCGCGAGTAAAACACCCGTCTAATAAATAAACACGTACCCCCTTTAGACTGACTGAAATCCCTAATTCTGATACCCAATTATGAATTTAACGATACATATTATACAAAAAACAACCTTATAAAATTACGAAAATGGTCTTAAAATGTTAAAATATCCCGAAGTAAATAAAAACATAATTTTCAAAATTTTAAAAAACACAATTTATACACGCTTTAAGCCATTAAACGAATCAACGCGCGGGTGAAATTAATCCTAAAAATTTCCAAAATAATTTTAAAATTCCCGGAATATTCCCAACTTAAATAAATATGAGTTTCATAATTTTTACTAATAAAACAATCATAAAATCATTCAGGGGTAAATAATCAATAAAATATTGATTTCTAAATCTTATAAATTCCCAAAAATAATTATTGAAATTTTAAAACCTTAAAAATAATTTTAGAGACAATCCAAATATTTATGAAAATAAAACTGCAATAAAATCACTTTTATCAACGAAATAAAAATCATACAACCCATTAATTAACCACGCAATTCAATCTCGTACACTAGTAATCATATATACATAATAACAAAGCAATAACCTGCTGACGGAACCCATTTATATAGTTTATTTATTTAATTACTCAATAATTACACATTTTGATAATAAAAATATACGAGTCATTATAATACCTCATGGGAATGCTGAATACTAAGGCTAAATATGAAGGAGTATCCTATGGTTTTCTTCAAAGGAAATCTGATTACAACTAGAAAAGGAAAAAAGAATCAGAATGATCACCTCAGACTAGAGGAGCAATAACTTATACTAATCTCTTTTCATTTTTTTGTACTTTCTGTTCTTTTTGAAACTCAGTAGCTTAATGATCATTTGTTGTGTTATCTAATAATAATTTTATTCATAATATATTTTATTATCATCAAGACTCTAATTTATGGCGGTTATTCTATCATTAATAAATTGAGGGAGATTATTAGGGATCGCATATATTTTGGATGATAAACAAAACATATAACATAATCATTCATTAAGTAGATGTTGTTTTCAACGGCTAACTATCATTGTCTAATAGCCGTTGACAAAGTAGCTTATGAACTGATAAGTTTTTGCAATATTTTTGTGTAGATTTCAATAAATAGTCATTGATATAGTTAGTCATTATGTGGTCGCGGTTGACTCAATGGATAAACATAAAATGATGGTTAAATGTAAATATAAAATGCCATGTAACTCTGCCTAAGTGAAGTGAGTCATCAACGGCTAAAGAGATTAGACTATCAACGATTAAAGGCATCAACTGCTAGAAGAATACACTATCAGTGGCTAGAGTAGCAAATAACAATGGACAGTGACTTGACAAAGTACATATATCAAATATGATAAAGCACATAAGTTGATAAAAGATCTCATTTTGAAAATGAAATCCAAGACAAAACGTACATGTGATCTTGGATACCAAAGAAGAAGAAACATTTGATTTCCATGCATGAAAAAATGGAGGATTATTCAAAGCAATACATCAAGATAAAATCTTGTCTCATTTATCAAGCTTCATGGGAAAATATGTAGAAGCAATCTTACTAGACTTAGAAGACCGTGCGTCGAATTGACTAATAAAGATTATAATTTGGTGATATATAAACCAAGTTATAATAGTATTTTCTTTAAGAAATAAATATGTAGAGTTTTTCATAGAAATTAGTTGAGAGCACTATCTCTGAAAGAAATATTGTAAAAAAGCTGTGAAATTCTTGTAATTTGCACATATTATTTCTTCAATATATAGCTCAGGTGGCAAGTCGAAAAACAAACCACCTAAAATTTTTATGTCTTAAATTTTTATTTCACTTTAGTAATTGTTCAATTTTAAAAACGTTAAAAATTACAATTTGTATTCCACTATATACTACAATTTATCCTAGTATTGATCGTTAGTTATAACAATTGGTATTAAAGAAAGCTTTCAACTTATAGAGGGTTTAAATATCTTGAAGCTATTCAATTAATCATGGGTAAGAAGAACATTGGTTTGAAGATTCCAGTGCTGGATTAAGAATATTACTCTCACTGAAAAGTGAAGATGAGGCTTCACTTAATGTCTCAAGATGAGAGCTTTGTTAATTGTATTGAAAATGATCCTCATATTCCTATGAAGACAATCACAGGGCTTGCCGCAGCTGATGGAACCATTGGTGTTGCTATGATTGTTATAAAAATTTCTGATGATTATTCGCCAGAGGATCTTGAAGAAGTCAACAAAGACAAGAGGACTATCAAAATTCTATTTAATGGTATAGATTTTGACATGTTTGAATATGTCATGAACGACTCTGTAGCTAAGGATGTTTGGGATACCATTTAAAGCCTATGTAGAGAATTTGAACAGGTTAGAGGGAACAAGATGCAACTTCTCATACAACAGTATGAGTATTTTAAGAATTTCGAGAAAGATTCCTTCACCTTAACAATCAACTTCTTCAAGAAAAATATTGGATCTTCATTGATTCGCTGAAGTACTAGGCTTTTGGCAGTGGAAGTGAAACCTCTTGCTCTTTTTGAGCCTAGAAATACATTTTGTCAAGATTATATATCATTTTTCAAGATTTGATGTAGAATTCATATATATTACTAATTCTTTTTTGTTGTAAAAAACCATCCTTTCAATTATTTCGAACTTCCTTATTCTTGACAGCCTCCAATTCCTTTTAGAAAAGTTGGTAACACAGTTTCCTTAGAACTAATATGCTCTTCTTCAGACAAAATTGGATCCCCATTAAATTCAGAAGTTATTACTATTGATTCACTCAATTGAACAAAAATGAATGAGGTAGTAGTAACAACTATTTTTTCCTTTCTTCCTTACAGCTAATTTTTTCCTCTTTCCTTAGCCTTCTTAACTGCATCTCAGATTCCAGTTGTAACTCTAGCTCTGTGGCCAACTTTATTTGAGTTATTAGTGACAGATTTATCAACAACTCAATGTTTTTACAAGTCTTCAGCTTTAGCCAATTTATAACCTTTATATTCAGGAAAGATTTGGATCTTTTCTCCCCTCTATTGATGCTCTTTTCCCCCTTCATAAATTCTCTCTTTTTTATCCTTTTCTCCCCCCTCTGTTGTTGCTTTGTTCGGCCTCAGTTGGTAGAGTTGCATACTTCTCCTCCTTTTGTTAACATCAAGGGTTTGGGGTTCACATGACGATTTGAGAAGGTATGCTTTTCAATATAGTCCATATCTTGTGTAGCGAGAATGTGATAGACTTTCATGGGATTGGAAGCATCCCCAGTAACCATAAGACTGAGAATATTCATAGTTACTTCAGTTTTACTTGCATTTCTCTCTTATTCTCTATTTTCTTACATCAGGGGCTCCTCTGACTCACACGCCTCACACCTTCACCTTTACCTTCTAAGGCGGAACCCTCTAACTCACTTGCAATGCTGAAAGAAAAAGCCTTTCTCTTATTCACACACTCTTCTTTTTCCTGATGTAAATTCAGCCTCTCACTCTCAGTGTGTTCACTCCTTTCCCTCATTCCTAGAAGTGTTAGAGTAATTATTTGATCATCTGCACTAATTGTGGAAAAGATTAAGTGAGAGAGTAGAAACTCCTCAAATAAAACTGGTGCAGAATGATTACTTATCAACTGCTATGAGATAGCCATTGATAATAAAATTGGAGATATCAACGTTTGTGCTGTTAAGCTAGCCATTGATGGACTAACATTTATCAACTTGTGACAGATAGCCATTGATGAAGAAAATAAGATAGCAGTTAGAGTTTTCAATATAGTTGAATCTATGAAGATTGATGTGATATTTAAGAATAGAGACTCACTATTAGTGACTGGAATAAAAGACCGATTCCCCAACAAATCATCTAAAAAGTGATGAGGATCAATTTTAAAGTAAGCTTCTTTATGAATTTAAGAGATAAAGAATAAATTTGAGAAATGGATATAAATCAACTTAATGTGAGAAGTAGGTGAGCTATTTGTGTGTAGCTGTTTCAAAAATGATTTTCAAAGAGTGGGGATGTGATTCCACATTTGCATCTGAATTTGACAAGGCATAGACTCAATAGGTGAGATGCCTCTTGCTCAGAAATGAACAGTTGAACTCACAATACGAATGATTTAGATTTAAATCATTCTTGTGGTTATGTGGATATATTCTTTACTTTTATGAAGCTCTAGTAAACTAGAGGGTATTTGAATACATCTTCCACTCAGATAGCATTCTCAAACCCTGGTTCCCTTTAAAAAGGACAACCACAATTGTGGATTTCCTATCAATTATAAATCAAGATAGTCTAACTTATTATCACAACATTTCAAGGAAATGCATATTAGGAAATAGTTGTGAAGGATGTTGTTCAGTCAAGCTGAACCTCCATTTTGATTGGAGTGGATTTGAATGGTTTCCCCTCAGAAGTACCATTCTCAAACCATGTAGCCATTACAGGTCTACTTGTAGTTAATATATGCTGACACTCCAAGGTCTTCACCAAAAAGGTCTTAAATTGGCATCATTAAGGTCTACCTCAGCATGTAGTCTCTAACCAAAACTGATTGATGGTTTTGAGTTGGAAAACACAATGCAAGCACTGTGTTTTATGAAAGATTTACTTATCAATGGAAGAACTGTATTTCTAATTTTGATGCAAGCAACTCAATAAGGTTGAGCTTCTTGATTACAAAGAAATTTAGAGAGTCAGAAGAGAGTTTGATCAGAACCGAGTGTTGACAACTTGTTCTGAAAAATAGAAGATGTTTCAAGTGATGCTCTGATTTATACAAGTGTAACTTCACAACTAACTCGTTTGGTTTATGAAGTGATTCTATGAGGTAAGTGCAGATATTCAATTAATTAACTAATGTCTTTCGATAAACATAGAGTGTTAGCACTCAAAAATCAAAGATTAATCAATTTAGCTTAGAGAGGTTCACTATTTCACTCAACTCAAGGTTCTGTTTTCTGGTTTTTGTTTCTTTGCAATCTGATCACTTTTGGTTCAAAACGAATCAGAAGGTGATTATTAACTTGTGGGATGCCTTAGGATTCCCTCTTAAGGCCAAGTTATTTGTTTCTGATAATCCCTAAGTGTCATGGAACTATTTATAGTCTTTTTAAAACAAAACTGTCAAAGTAGTGTTTTAACTGTCAAGTCTATTTTGCTGCTATACCTGTTTGTCACAATGCTCAAAATGCCTATTTGTAATCATGTCAGAATTTAATAAGTTGATTTACCATATCAGAGAGTAATACAAGTTGATGCTAGGAAAAATTTATCAAGTAGTTTAAATAAACACACTTGATTAATCTAGTATAATCTCTGAATTAAACAAATTAATTATGGTTTTAAACATTGATAAATTCTGAAGAGCATGTGTATACTAGCATATTAGATTAAATGTATAGCATTCCATTTCAAACTAGGTAAACATTTGGAATTGAAGGAGTCATCAGTTAACAATTAACATTCTAATTGATTTATGATGATAAATATTTTTATCCTAATTTTAACCATGCTTATATAAACATCTATAATATTTAGTATAAACAGGAAAAGAATTTAAAATGAACCAACTAGTAAGTATACTGAAAATATCACAAAAGAAGAAGAAGGTTGATATCTAATATTAAGATTTTTCATTACAGAGAAGAGTAGGAAAATCCAGAGGATGAAGAAAATCTTAATCTATAAAGCTTCTTTCTTCAGTTCCTTCTTTTCAAAAATAAGATGGCCAGCCTGATTATTTGTTCCTGTTCATGCAGCTTATCCCTTTCTATTGATAGATGAATTTCATAGTTTAGCACAAGGTAAAGAAGCTCCCTTGTCAAAACTCTACCAAATATTTTCCAAATGGCTTCGGGTATTTCTGTCACATGATAGATTGCTCCATCAACATGAACCAGAAACTTGACATCGTTGATTTTGATAGACATTGATTTTGTGGTGTGAGGTTTAAGAGAAGGATGAGAAATACGTAAAGTCGAAAATAAGAGTGTTAATGAGAATGTGAGAAGAATAGTGGTAAACTAGTCATTTATAAAGATGAGAGAGAGAAGAAAATATGAAGATACATCTTAATTTGAAGATAAATGCCTAATCAAACTTCTAATAGAAATAAATTAATGTTTTTCTCCTAGATTAGGAGACACATATAAATAATAGCTACACCAGTGCACATAAATTAAGATTAATCAGGCAAACACATAGCATATAAGCATATTTATCTAGTCATACACTCTTAAACTCATCATTATAACATAGCAAGATGGGAAAAATAAAAGAAAACTCATATGGGCATAATATTTTAATCTTGATTAACCAACCTCAAAAAGAACTTCTTTACTAAGTCATGTCCACTTTTCTTCTTTTGGGTTGTTATGTTGTCATCCCTGCATCATTTTCTCAAACATTCTAGAGGAATGACCTTTAGATAGAAACTGAGATAGAGTATCATACCAGGCTCTAGATGATTGTTCTAATCCACAAAGTGCTTTTAGAAACCACCACATAAACTCCGCAAGTCTTGAATCTTCAAGATCATGGGATTGGAATACATAGACTTCTTATTCAATCTCTTAAATTTAAAAAGCACTTTCTGCATCAATTTGATAGATTTTGAAACTAGCATGGGCTGCATAGACCAAAAACTTTTTAATTCCTTCCAATTTTGTCACCAATGAACAAATTTCATCATAATCAATCTTCTCTTCCTGCAAGTGGCCTTTGGCAGCTACACTAGCTTTGTTCTTTGTAATCATGCAATTCCCATCTACCTTTTTTCCGAGTACCTTTTTTGTTTCAATGATTTAACTGCCTTTTGGTCTAGGTACCAGCTTTCAAACTTTCTTCATTTTAAATTGGTTCAACACATTTTGCTTAGCTACAATCTAATTTGATCCCAGGGGAGCTTTTTCCACTTTTTTGGGTTCTTCCTTAGACAGGAAGCTGCAATACAAACATTCCTCTTGAGTGGCTCTTCTGGTTTTCACTTTGGCATATGCATCTCCAATGATTAGATTGAATATATGATTCTTTATCCATTTTCTGAGAAAGGGAAAACTTAATCTTCATGATGTAACCTCATTGAGCTGCAAGGAGTTTGAACTCATGTTCCTGAAACTCCCCATGGGTTTGATACTTTAACTCCATTAACAATTGATGGAGTTTCAGTTTTTTTCAACTAATAGTTCATTTTGAATATCAATGTCTAGCTGAGTTTGATCAACGGCTTATTTTTTGAGTTGATCAATGGATACTCCATTTTGTTGACCTACTATTATTTCCATATTTATCGGATTAGCATTATCCTTGTTGATTTCTCTAAAAACATTATAGTCTTCATCTTGCCAGTCATCCTCAATATCATTTAATTGAAAGCATCTTTAAAGTTTTGATCCTCCAATCCTTGAATCTTCTTATCATCAAATAGAATAAGTATTGATTCCATAACACTGTTGATTCTCATATTGTAGATCTTGTAGGCTCTTCCTACTGAAAATACACTAAATATTCCTTCAATCTCTTTAGCTTCAAACTTATTAATAAGTTTTCCTTGATTTCTTAGGATGAAGCATTCGCAACCAAAGTCATGAAAAAATTCAAAGCTGGCTTCTTTCTATCTGCTTGATTGATCAAAGAAATATTCAAAATGAAATATGCAGTATTGATAGCTTCAACCTAGAAATATGTAGACATATTTGAGTCTTCATGCATTGTATTTCCTGCCTTATTGAGTGTTGTGCAAGACATGCCTGTATAATAACAAGACTATGTCAAATTGACAACCCTAAGTAAGTTGTATTGTAATCTTAGTTTACATTTTGTACTTGTAACATTTAAAGTCTGTAAAAATGTCAAAAGAGCAGACTGAAGTCTTTTTCTTTAAACTGTATCAAGCCTAAGAATTCTATCTGGAAGCAGATCAAGAAGATTATGTCTCAGAAGAATTATGAAGAAGCTTGGAGTTGAATAAATCTGTTTTGGGAAAATTGTTCTAAGTCAAGATCTCTACAAGTCACAAATTTAGTGTTATAGAGAAGTCATTCGAGAACTCCAGAATGACTTATAGAGAACTCATAAAAGCTACTAGAGAACTCAGAGATATCGATAAGCCAAATTGAAGATATGAAGATTGGAGATATCAATAAAATCATTTCTTCACTAGAGAACTCAGAGTTATCGACAAGTCAAAATTCACTAGAGAACTCTGAGTTATCGACAAGTCAAATTTCACTAGAGAACTCAGAGATATCGACAAGTCAAAATTCACTAGAGAACTCTGATTTATCGATAAGTCAAATTTGACTAGAGAACTCTGAGTTATCGACATGTCAATACGTCACTAGAGAACTCAGAGATATCGATAAGCCAAAGTGAAGATATGAAGATGAGAGATCTCGATAAGCTAAATTCTCTTATAGAGAACTCAGAGACCTCTACAAGTCAAATCAACTATAAAGTGATAAGAGATCTTGATAAACCAATATACTTATCGAGATGTCAAGATCTCTAAATACCTAACTGGAGATGTCGAGGTAAAATCTCAAAGTTCAAATTGCAGACCAGCTCAATATCCAAGATTAACAATCAAAAAACAATCCAACCAGTTGGATTGATAAGTCTACAAAAAGCAGCTTGAAGAGTGTGCAAGATCAAGGGTGAAGATTAACTGACAAAGGAAGATCGACGTTAACACAATATGCAAAGATATGCTAAGCCATAAATGGAAGATATATTTTTCCTAAAATGGAAATGATAAGTGATAGTTTATTAAAGTAAATACCATGTCTTATTATACACTGTGTAAACCAGCAGTTAACTGAGATATATAGTTAACACTGGTTCTTTGTTAGAAGTAACAATTTAGATAAGAAAATCTTGTATTTCTCTCAAGGAAGAAGCTAAGCTCTTTATCAAAAAAGAGCCTAGAAATTTTGTAGCAAAATATTCTTAATTTTAATATAAAATTATGTGAGTTTTAAAAGATCTGTGTTCACTTTTAATGCTTGTTTAAATTCAGTATTAACACATATCACTACAAGATTTACATTTACTTTGTTCAAACCATAAATACTTCAAGAAAAGCATAAAAACACAAAAACACATTCACCCCCTCTGTGTGTAATTCATTACCTAAAAGTGAGAGTTCTATCTTTCTTTTCAACTCCTCCATTATACAGTAGAGTTCTTGGTGTAGAAAACTCATGAGTTATTCATTCACTTGTGAAGAGTTCATTCATATGATTACTGATGATCTCAATAGCTTTATTTTTTGAAATAAAGAAGAATATCCCAATTAGATTTTGAAACATCAGTAATGATCTCAAGATAATAGTTCTTCTGAGAGATGGACATGACATTAATTAGTCTAGATAGATTCACTTGAAGGAGTTGCATGAGTTTGTCAATTGATGTCACTGTCTTACTCTTGACAAGCATCACAAAGATCATCCTTGAAAGATTCCAATTTTGGCATTCCACTTACTAGATCCTCTTGAAGGGTTTTAAGCTGTAAAATGCAACAGAATCTGGAATTACAAATGTGAAAAACCAGTATTTTCAACACCCTACGCAGGGTCCATGTAAAAAATAGATAATTAATTCGTAGATTAGATTTTTTACCTTAATAAGCTTTATAAATTGGTTGTCTAACGGAGATCCAAAGCTTGTTCAATCACCATCATCTCGCTCTCGTGATCTACGCTCTATTGGTATCCAAACGAATGCCTGAACCCGAGGATCGAATGTGTACTAGCACAAAATCATTTCGTCTTTCTCTCTCCATCTTCTCTCTTGATGGCTAGGTTTTTTTAATTAAAGTCTTAACATAAAAATCAGCACAAGAGATATTATATATAAAGTGGAAAAATGAATTATAACTCTTAAATAAATAGGAGTTATTATTAATTTGAAATTTCTATTTTTATTATAATTAAGTCTTACTTAATTATTTAACAACAGAATTTCAGAATTAATATTAGTAAATGTGAAGATCATTATTTATCTGATTAATTAAGTCATACTTAATATATATTATAAATAATTTGAATTACATTAATTTAATTAAAATCCATTTTAAATCAAATAATCCTTTAAGCATTTTTTATGTGTGACCCTATAGGTTATTATTACGTTGGAAACAAATTTTAAATCTAATTTAAAATCGTAAACAATGTGCGGCATCTAGTAATACATCATTGCTACCCAAGTAATAATAATTAAATCGATGTTCGATTTAAACCTTTCATGAATAATGTACAATGTAATATAATCCTTTTAACCACATATTATAGATTAAACTAGATGTATGTAATCTGTCATCCTCATCATAGTTTAATCCAGGTTTACTTGATTAATGAGTAGACTACCATAACAAATCAATATTTGAGCGCGACCACGCTTTTCATAGTACAACTATGACAAGAGGCCAATAATATCACTCCTAAAATAAGAAGGTTAAATCTTTTCTATATCATTCATATTTCTCATTCAATTCATGATGTATCCGAAATATACTTTTATCATTACCTTGTCAAATTTAACTTTTAATATAATCAAAGTACATTAATTCTCGTATAGGAATATAATAATTTTAAGTCTAAAGACCATTACATCATTATCACTGTGAGAATTATTTATGACACAACAGACATGTAGAATCTCACATTGGGTCTGTCCAGCACCATGTACATTTACATATGCCTGTGTTTTTTACTTTAGTATCACTATATCTATGAGCAATGAGATGTGATCATCAGTCAACAAACACACTAGTCTTGATACATTATTATTGTCCCTTAATAATAATTGACTAGGAACCTTTAGGAATACTGATACTATTCTCATAATCTCATTTCTAAATCACATACTTAGAGATATAGAATGCATATCATATTCCAAGTATATTTTTTAATCAAATATTTATATCGCAGTAAAGTAAGATATAATAAATTATAAAGAGAATAATCGATAGAACATAAATATCAATAATCCAAATGTCTTAAGCTAAAACATAATAGTGTTGTCTCTAGGGCAAAAACACTAAAAATCTTCCACTTGCACTAGAGCCAATCACCCATGTATCTAATACCCATGGAACTAGTACGACGATCGTGCTTCTGTTGCACCAAAGCCTTAGTAAGTGAGTCTGTATCATTATTATTTGTATGAACTTTATATAAATATCTCCTTCATCATTAATCTCATTAATGAGGTGATACCGCCTAAGAACATGTCCAAATAGTTTCCTTAGTTATTTCGAAAACATCAATATATGGATTTCATTATAGAATTATCAATATTCTTGCTATGAACTATTCCAGCTAACATCACTTATATTTAGACATAACACAAAACTTGACTGAGATAGTGAATCATCTATGTCCGTCTGAAAGCTATCATCAATATAACCTTACAACTAGCTTATCATCTCCTCCATTCATTAAGAATGACTCTTCAATTTTATTTAAGTACTTAAGAATATTCTTGAATGATGTCCAATGACTCTTACCTGTACTAGACTGACTCTTACCTGTACTAGACTGATATATGCTCGTCATGCTTAAAGCATATGAAACATCAGAATGAGTACATATCATCGTATACATTATAGATCCAACTACTGAAGAAAATGGAACTTTGCTTATATGGTCCTATCATCTAATGATTTAGGGTAATTTTCATTAGAGATCACTATCACATGACACATAAGAACATATCATTTCTTTGCCTCATGCATCCCAAAATAATGCAATATTTTGTTAATGTATGTACTCTGACTTAGGCCGATTAATCTCCATGATCTATCTCTATAGATCTTTATTCCTAATATATATGACCCATCACCTAAGTCTTTCATCGAGAAAATTTTTCCAACCAAGTATAAACAGCCCATAGAGAAGGTATGTCATTTCCTAATTGTAATATATGATGTACATATAATACTAGGAATGTTACATGGCTCCCACTAACATTCTTGTAAACGCATGGTTCATTTTTGTTTTGAATAAAGCCAAACTCTTTGACTATTTCATTAGAACGAATATTACATCTCCTTGAGACTTGCTTCAATATATATATAGATAGAAGCAACTTACATACCATCTTAGCGAACTTTAGATTGATAAAACCCTCAAGTTGTATCATATATACATCCTCTTAAAGGCTCCCATTTAAGAAAGCGGTTTTGACATCCATTTACCAGATCTTATAGTCATAGTAAGCAACTATTTCTAGTAAAATCCTGATGGAGTTGACCATAGAAACTAGTGCAAAGGTCACTTTATAGTAATACCCTGAATTTGCTTGAAACCTTTTTTCTATTAGTCGCGTTTTAACGGTCTGTACTTTACCATCCATGTTGGTCTTCTTCTTCAAAACCCACTTGCGCCATATAAGTTTTTCCCATTCGGGTGGATCAACTAAAGTTTATACTTTATTTGATACATGGATTCCATCTCATATTTTATGGCCTCCATCTATGTGATGGACCCACACTACTAACTAACAGAAATATGCATAATATTAATTAAACAGTAAAGTACTACAAAAGATAGAATATTAAAGCTACAACCCTTAACCATAATCCCCGAATCCACATGAATGAGTTTGAACAACATCTAACATCTTTATTATTACAAACCAAAAATATCTTAAGTCAAATTACTACCAATTTTTAAACCCAAAGTTTATAACCCTTAGGGAACTACTAGTTCCCTACCTGCTCCAACATCTGACGGTAGGCATACCCCGAGTCCCCAGAAGTCTTACGTGCGGTTTGCTTGAAACGAACCATCTTCGGGTTTCATTTAAGGGATTACATCAATAACAATATTAATGAGCAAAACTCTCAGCAAGTGAATAACAGTGAATAACAATGCATCATATACTCAATAAAACGATAACAGAAGATAATCAACCATATAAAATCTCAAATAAAAGATCAAGTTTTTAATAAATGAATGGAATTGGAAATCTCACAGCGCTATGAGCGATGAGGGGAGATCAACCCACATCAAAGCTCTGAACCACATAACAAGTGATTCACAACTATTGAGGATCCTCGACACACATTGGCCATATAAACCCATCAGGCTCCCCGCTACAGATGTTTTAACAGTGACTGGCACCTCAGTCTTACCAGAACATACCATCCAATTCCTTTTTAATCAATTAATTTTAATTTAAAAAGGGTTCTTTATCAAGGACAAGATAACAAGGGATGGTATTGTCAAAGTTCAAATGAGGGAATGCTATTAGGATTTGGGTTTCCAAAAGAAATGATTCTAATTTATGAGGGTATTAGGATTCACTTGATTTATTAAGGAACTATTGTAAGGTATTCACATGGATATGAGGTGATATGTGATGAAAATGTGTCAATTCAAGTATGAAAGCGGTTAACAAAATCCAAGATCTGATCATTAGGTGATGTCATGGACTATTTAATTCTATTAAAACTGTAGTCATGCATTCACATGGTATTTAATCACAAAAAACAAAATTATAGAGGTAAGTTGAGAGTTCACTTGCCTGAGCTACGATTACTGAGTACTCGAATGGAATCCTCTATGGGCTCCTTTCTTGGCCTCCTACTTGAACCTATAACAAATAGTATCCTCATTACAACACTTACTAACTACCCTTTCACGTATACTATATATATATATTTATTTATTTATACACATATAAATATAAATATATATACACTTAAATTTTACTAATTAAAAGTAATCTATGCATCATATAAACCATATAACACATACCAAGAAATGGCATGGCAATTTATCACCTAATTAATAATACACACCTAAACTCTATTTATGACCTTAATCACTTAAGCAATTAACCATATAACATATAATTATCATGACCAATACTCCTAATCCTCCTTTACAGACCTCAACTCAACCTAAATTTAGTAAGGCACACTTATGCCTCACTTCAAATAACTCGCAAATGCAATGCACACTACTTAACTTACCAAATGCACACCTTGGCACCAATTGTGTTCCTTGGCAAAAATGTGAAGTTCTACCTTGGGCCTTTGCTATATTCTGACTCATATGACTTCTTATGACTTTAAACTAACTTTAGCAATTGGTTTGACATCAAGGCCTCACTTAAAAGACACACAAATGCAATGCACTTCTCTAAAGTTTCCAAAGGCAACCCTAATGGTGACTCTCGGGTGTTTTGGTGGAAAACAACTTCCAAACCAACTCTCAAAGGTTATTACGACTCTAAAATGACTTTCAAAGTTGGAATGACTCAAAGGCCTCACTCATGCCTCCCTAGGCCTTAAGTGGAAGTTGACACAATACTGCCTCCCCTGAATACCACACTGCCCTGATTTTACCAACTTAAAACTCATTTATCCAATTCAATTACTGGTTTTAATGGCTTGTTAAGATTCCTAAGACTTCATTATATCTACTTAGACCAAGGCCCATGAAGGCCTAACCTATAACATGATGATAATCAATCAAAAGTCAAGTTTACTGAAATCTGCCATGTTCTGGCCTGCTCTCGGGTTTGTGTGTGTACCTAACCAAATGTAATTTTTTATTCAATATAAAGCTACTAGCCTCAAGTATGAATCAAGTCCCAACTCCCTTGAGCTCAGGCCTACCAAGGCCTTGCTAAACCTCACCTAAAATGACCTAAACTTCTAGTACAAAAATTTGCCCAGCTATGACCAAGTGACTCCTTGCACCTTAACTCCCTACATTACTCCAAAAACAGTCAATAACCAACCAAGGCAAGTCTTAACATACACTTACACCTACTGATTATCAATATATAAGGTTTATTTACAATCCCTTAAGCATGAAAACCAAATATAAAGACAATAAAAGTAACACATCACAAGTCGAGCCATCACTTAGCATTTTTAAGGCAAAAATTCGAAGTAAACATGCATGGTAACTTCATGACACCTACTGACCTCAAGCTCATTTCATCATATATAACCTAAAATATCATTTTATCAAAGGAATCATGGCATTCAACTCACAAAAATCAATTATCAGGAGGTTAAAAGAACAATTATATTAGCAATATCACATCTTCGAGTTTTAAGCAATAATTTGAACCATATATCCAAAATAATCACTTGATGTCTACTTAATATAATCACTTATCATCATGAAATACTTCATCTAGCACTTATATAAAAAATACCATAGCATGCATCTCACACAAGTCAAGTACCAAAGCACAAGATCAACAAGTATGGTTTCTACTTTGAAAATCACTTGTAATTCGACATGCAAGTACTATATCCAACATGCAAGTGCTAAAATCAAAATGAAAGTGCTAAATTTAAGGTATCTTGAAGGAAAAATGGCATGAAAGATTTTAAACTTCATAAAACAACATTTTTAAAGAACAAGACTTTCAAAAACAACATGCATGGCCATTTTTATAAAAACTACCCAAGATCAATACTCTAAACATTTGGCTCTTAAGAAATCATTTCCAAATGTTTATGAACAAGATTATGACTTGAAAAAATAGAAGTATAACACCACTCCAAGATCATATCTTGCTCATTTCTATAAGCCACCATGGTTGAAACCTTGAGTTCACAAGAACTAAGGCCTCCACTTTGGCTTCTTCAACATGCATGCATAAAACTCACCTCAAAATGAAGCTACTTCAATAAATAATGAAGATATTGGCTTGACTAACATGAGAAGTAAAATAAAATGAAGAGAAAGTGAAGAAAATGGCAAGAATGGGGGTGGGGTGAGTTCGGCCGAGAGGGAGAGAGGAGAGGAGAGGGTGAGATGTTTGGATGGGTGTGTGATGAAAATGAGAGCACTCACTTGGTTTTTGTCTCTTTAATTAGATTAAAATGGTAGTGGAGTGGGGAATGTACATAAATGTCCCTCTTTCTAGTAGTGAAAAAAATGCATGCAAGGTTAAAGAGGTAAACTAGCAAGTTAGTGGGGTTGGAATTGACGGTCTTAGCCTTGGACCCTATTATAAGCTAAAATGCATGCAAGGGTATACTAGTAATTCAATAATTAATAAAAGAATGATTAAAAAGAATGAACTAGTAAATAAAATATAACTTCATAAATCACAAGATTAATACCAAAAATACTATGAGATTTAGAAGTTTTATAAAATTATTTTCAAAAATTTTGAACAAGAATATATTTTAAAAGAATTTTCTAGGATTAATACAATAAGGCAAGGTTCACATCTTACATGTGATTCAAAATTAAACTTATCCAAATATCTATCTATATGTAACTTAGAAATGCGTTTCTCATTAATATGGCTTAAACGACAATGCTAGAGGTAATGTTTGATTTGAGTCATTTTAGAACATATAAATTGTTAACTAATTGTGCAACATTATAAGTCTTATCATTGAAATCCAATAAACAACTATTGTTTATTTAATTAAATTAAAAAGCCTTTCTTGTCTTGACAAGATATTGATATAATATCTCCGCTAAAGGAGAGCACATACTAACAATTTACCAAGTTCTCAACTTCTCCTTATAGGAAAAATTATGTACTTAGTCCCTCAAACTAGAGAAACAATTTTTCTCCAATTCTAACCCGATACATGAAGATTGATCATCTTTGGTCTTCTTCTTTAGATTTTCCAAATAAGCTTGACAGTTTAACTTCCAATCATCCGGTTATTTCACAGAAAATGTCATGCCCCAAACATTTATAAAAGACAATATACGAGTAATTATATTAGTTAACAAAATGAAGTAAATACATCCAAATCCAAGATCTTTACAGTTTAGGGTTTGGAACAGCAACACTATTAACTATTACAACCTGATTCCAATATCGAGTCCTCACACACAAAATCACTAACTACCTGAGCTCGAACATACGAATCGGCATCACAAGTCTTACGCGCTGTCTTCTTGAATCTAACCATATCTGCTAGCTGTAATATCAGGGTAAGCAAGTAGTGAGCCAAATGCTCAACAAGCGTTATAATATACATAAACAAGAATAATACATTAACAATAGAATTGAAAGATTCAACAATATTGTATCAAAAGATAAACTTTCAGGATGATGGCATCTTTTATTGTAATAAAACCATTCAAAACCATTTCCTTATCAAAAACCATTTTATGACACTACGAATTACAGCCGCGAAGTAATCCCGAACATCGTTGGGTTCTAGAACATTAATGGGATCCCTAGGAAACTTTTAAGCCTGCAATTTAAGAGCGGAAAGGACTTGCGTCTCAGTCTAGATCCACTATCTAAAGAAAATATTTGTCCTCCTTTGGGACTGGAAATCCAAATTTTAACTTTTTATTTGAAAAAAACTGATGTCAAGTGACAGTTAATTTCTTAAATAGTGAGCATCTTTATCAAGGGTTCTAGATCAACTTTGAAGCACAGTGAATAGGTCCACTAAATTTCAAGGCCATGATCAACTAGACTATACTTTATCAAGGGAATTGCAAGGTTTCTATTCACAAGGAATTTGACAATGAGATTTAGCAGGGTTAACGGATAGTATGAAGGAACTAAGTCAAACTAGGTTCAAGGTAATGATTCCAGATAAGACATAGGTGAGCATCAATTTAAAGTATAAAAGGGTATCATGTTTTAGGGGTAAGAATAGGGTTATCAAGCAATCATGAACGACTTTTAAGGGACGGCTAACTTTTAGGTATCAAGATAAGGTTACTGAGTATAACTTGCACAGGGTTCCACATCACAAATACTTGGTATATTAGCATAGTATGACTTTTGAATTACTTGCATAGAAATCTCCAAGCAAAGTTAAACTACTTATAATTATAAACCGAAATTACGCACATTGGCACTTAGGCCTACATACACATAAACGCTTATAATTACCTTATAAGCCTAATAGTTCACATAGCCACTCATGTTCACATAGCACATTTAAGTACATAATAATATATCCATACACAATAGGCTTGGATGATCTCACTCCACTTACTCAAGTCACTTAGTTATGCTAAACTAGCCAAAACTTTTAATATCGTCCTCATAACTCGAAGTGCCTTTTCTAAAACATCAAGTTCTTATGGACCCTGACTTAGGCCTTACACTCTAATGACCTCATACTATCTTACAACTATGGTGGTCAACCTAGGCCTCACTCATAAGTTCCCTAAAACTAATGGTTAAGTGATTTAGCTCATTATAGTGATTTCAGGGTGACACAATGGGTTTATGAGTACAATTGACACCCTTACACTTCAATTTTATCTCTCAAGCTTCTACTCTAGACTCTTATGACCATAAGGCAACTCTCAAACTTGCTGTGGCTCAAGGGCCTAGCTTGGGCCTACCTGGGCCTAAGCTTAAAGTCCAATGTTCCCCTATTTTCCGGACATAAAAGTGTCCTGTTTTGCACTAACTTATGACACATGCTTCTAACTCAATTTCTATGAACTATGGCTGGAAAAACTCCTCTGACACTCCCTCTAAATAGCGCTAACCAAATCCTAGTGAGGGCCTACCCATGACATGGTCAAAACTCCTCATTTTTAAGTTGCAACAAAACTGTCCCCTGCTGAACAGATTCTAAATTTTGGTGTGTGGACCTCACTAAATGGTTGGGTTTATCTAATTTGTGACTTCTAGACTCAATTATACCCCAAGTCTTAACTCCCCGTGGCTTGGGCCTAACAATGCCTAAAAAATGCCCATTCAAAATCAACACAAAACTCACATGCAATCTCGAAAAAAATTCAGGATTCTATCCTAGCCTTTCCACCTTAACTCCCACTTTAAAACCACGAATTAAATCTCAACCAAGGAAAATTTACTACTATAAGACTCTAAACTAAGGTCTCAACCAATAATGGATATCATCCATTCCCTATAGTACCAACATGCAAAATAAAACTTAACATGCAACTCAAGATGATCACTAAATCGAGTTCAACTAAATAAGAGGGTTATTAGCTCATAAATTTGACTTAAAATACTTAACTACTTCAAAATATCATGCACACTACCTTTTAAAAACTAAGATCAAGCATAATATCAAGTAAACAATTCATTTTAAGCACATATAAGGTCGAATTTAACATAAACCAAGCATGCATGTACATTTTCGAAAAGAAGAGCATATATAACATGATCATACTTTGAAAATAATGCCCTATCTCTGACATGCAAAGTAGAATATGACTTTACAACTAAAGATCAGTAGCATGCAAAGGTTTTAAAATAGTTTTATTCATGGAAACACTTAGTTTATGCACATAAAAAGTATATCTCATAGAGAGCTCTTTAATCCACATGAATTAAGAGTTTCTCTTTGGAGATCACATAAAATCAAGACATGCTAGCATTAAACTTCATCTCCTAAGCATGGAAATTCTTGTAAAGTGTATATTATATGAATGGGTAGTGGAATTACACTAGAATAGCAAGGATTTGATGAAAAAAAAATTGAAGGGAATGGGGGAAGGGGCTTCGGCCGAATGAAGAAAAAGAGAGGGGGAGGAGAGAAATTTTGAGAGTTAAAATGATGAGCTTGATTGAAGTGTGGTTTTGGGTTAACTCCTCTCTTTATGGTTCATCATGCACTAATTCCATAGTGGAATTTGGAATGTACTAAAGTGCCCTTCTCCAATAACCAAGCAAAAGTGCATGCAATGGTAGTTTAGTCTTTTTGGTGGATAGAAGAAGTTTAGTGGGGTATGAATTGTCTCTTATGCCCTTTTAAATTGAATTGAAGGGTATTTGCATGCATGGGCAACTAAGTAATTTGTAATTTAAAAATCAACTAATTTATATAAAATAATTTTTATAAATATAAATGCACCTCCATAAATCATAAAATAAATATCATAAAATAGCATATGATTTTAGGAATTTAATGATCTAAAATTTGAAATTTTATTGTTAAAAGATTTTTAAAATGGATTTTTCATATATAATGAAGTACTTTTGATTATCATTTAAAAATACTAAATAATAAGATTTTCTTTTCAAAAAAAATTTATATAAACTAATACATTAAACACTTAGTTTATAGGCACTCAGTCATATAGGTCATCTACATTTATAATTCCATACAATTTTAATTTTAATTATAAACACACAATTATATATAGATAGGGTTTAGAAATACCGGTCGCAACATCCTCTCCTCCTTTAAGGATTATGTCCTCAGAATCTAGGAGAATAAGTGAGGATACCCGCTACGCATATCCGACTCTAGTTCCCACGTTGACTCTTCAACCTTGGAATTTCTCCAAAGTACTCTTACCAACTTGACCAACTTATTTCTAAGACTCTTCTCTTGCCAGTCGAGTATTTTGACAGGTTGTTCCATAAATGACAGGTCTGCCTGAATCTCTATAGGTTCATATTCTATCACATGGTTGACATCAGGATTATAATTCTTAAGTAATGACACATGAAACACGTTATACACATGCTGATACCGAGGCGGCAAAGCTAATTCATAGGCCACCTTCCCTACTTGACTCAAAACTTCAAAAGGACCAATATATCTAGGTGCTAACTTCCCTTTCTTGCCAAATTGAGACAATCCTTTTCTCGGTGATACTTTCAGCAATACGGCTTCACCTTCTTGGAATCTGATATCCTTACATACCGGGTCTGCATACTTTCTTTTCCTATCTTGAGCAGCAAGTAATCTCTTCTGAATCAATTTGAATGTCTCATGCATTTGTTGCACCAATGCCAGGTCTAAAATCTTTCTTTCTCCCACTTCATCCCTGCTGGTTGGTGATCTGCATTTCCGTCCGTATAAAGCTTCGTATGGTGGCATGCCAATACTGGTGTGATAGCTATTGTTATAGGAGAATTCTACCAATGGCAAGTGGTCGTCCCAACTTCCCGTAAAATCAATTGCACAGCTACGCAACATGTCTTCAATTTTTTGAATTGTCCTCTTATTTTGACCATCAGTCTGCGGATGATACGCCGTACTCATATTCAACTTGGTGCCAAGACTTTCTTGAATTTGCTTCCAGATCTCGAGTTAAATTGTGGATCTCTGTCCAAAACTATTGATATAGGTACGCCATGTCGCAATACAATTTCACGCACATACAGGTGGACAAATCTGTCCAATGAAGACCTCTCGTTAATCGGAAGAAAATGTGCCGACTTCGTAAGGCGATCAACTATAACCCATATAGCGTCATGTCCGGATTTCATTCGTGATAATCCTACTATAAAGTCCATGGCAATGTTTTCCCACTTCCATTCTAGAATCTTTAAAGGCTGAATTAATCCACTTGGTCTTTGATGTTCTGCCTTCACTTTCTGACAAGTATAGCACCTCGCAAACCATTCTGCTACTTCTCGCTTCATATTGGGCCACCAAAAGTTCTGCTTCAAGTCCTGATACATCTTGGTGCTTCTCGGATGGATTGAAAATATGGAATTATGAGCTTCTTGCAATATCTCATTCTTCAATTCAGTCACATGAGGAATCCAAATTCTTGATAAAAACCTTAATATCCCTTGTTCATCCCTTTGAGTATAAATCTCTTCTTCGGTCAGTTGATTATTCTCCTGTTTCATCACTTCTTCCTGACATTTCTTTATCTTTTCCATCAATGATGGCTGAAAAGTCATAGTACGACAAATCTCCTCAACTTTTCCCCAAACACACAGTTCTAATTCAAATCTCCTAATTTCTCCATATAATTCCTTTGATAGCGCTTCCATATTCAACCTCTCTTTCATACTCAAAGCATCAGCTACCACATTTTCCTTTCCTGGATGATAATTTATCGAGCAATCATAGTCCTTAATTAATTCCAACCATCTCCTTTGCCTCATATTGAGCTCCTTCTGAGTAAAAATATACTTCAAACTCTTGTGATCCGTGTAGATCTCATACCTTTCTCTGTAAAGGTAATGTCTCCAGATCTTAAGTGCAAATACTATAGCTTCTAATTCCAAGTCATGTGTAGGATACTTCAATTCATGTGGTTTTAACTGTCTTGACGCACAAGCAATCACCTTGTTATGTTACATTAGCACGCAACCCAGGCCCTTATGTGAAGCATCACTGAAAATCACAAAGTCTCCTTGATCATCTGGTAATACTAGTACCGGAGCTGTAACCAACCTCTCTTTCAATTCTTGAATGCTATCTTCACATTCTGCATTCCATTCAAATTTCTGATTCTTCCTAGTCAACTTAGTCAATGGCGTGGCGATTTTCGAGAAATCTTTAACAAACCTTTTATAATATCCCGCCAATCCTAGAAAACTTTGCACTTCCATAGGTGTCTTTGGTCTCTCATAACTCATAATTGCCTCAATCTTTTCCGGATCCACTTTGACTCCTTGATTTCCAATAACATGTCCCAAAAATTTAACTTCCTTTAACCAGAACTCACACTTAGAAAACTTGGCATACAACTTCTCTTATCGGAGTATCTCCAATGCTAACCATAGATGATGCATATGTTCTTCTTCTGACTTTGAATATATAAGAATATCATCAATGAATACCACTACAAACTTGTCCAAATACTTTTTAAATACCCGGTTCATCAGATCCATAAATGCTGCAGGAGCATTAGTCAACCCAAAAGGCATTACTAAAAATTTATAATGTCTGTATCTTGTTCTGAATGTTGTCTTCAGGATGTCGTCTTCTTTGATCTTCAATTAATGGTATCCCGATCTTAAATCAATCTTGGAAAAACACTTAGCTCCTTTTAGCTGATCAAATAAATCATCTATCCTTGGTAGCGGGTAACAGTTCTTAATCGTCATCTTATTAAACTCCCGATAGTCTATACATAACCTCATGCTTCCATCCTTCTTTTTTACAAATAGAACAGGTGCTCCCCATGGTGACGTACTTGGCCGTATCACTCCTTTGTCCAACAATTCCTGTAGCTGGCTCGCCAACTCTTTCATTTCTGCTGGTGCCATTCTATAAGGTGCCTTCGAAACTGGTTCCGTGCCTGGAGTAAGGTTGATCTTAAACTCAATCTGTCGATCGGGCGGTAAATCTGGTAGTTCATTTGGAAACACATCTGGAAATTTGGTGACTACGGGGATATCTTCCAAGCGGAGGCTCTCTCTTTCTAAATCCACTACATTGGCTAGGAACGATTCGCAACCTCTCCTAAGCAATTTCTTAGCCTAGACGATTGTAAGAAACAGTCGCTCTTGCCTCTGAACCTTAAATACCACTTTTTCTCCAATCTCTGTCTTTAATATACTTTCTTAGATTTACAATCTATCTGGGCTTTATTCCTCCCTAATCAATCCATGCCTAAGATTATGTCAAACTCCCCCAACTTAAAAAGTATCAAATATGCTGAAAATTTATGCCCCAAAATATCAATCTCACACTTAGGACAAAATTGACTCACATGAATCTTCTCTTGGTTCGCAATTACCACATCTATTACCTCGTTCAGGGTCATTTTATCACAAGTAAGTTTATTAACGAAAGTTTCTGATATAAAAGATTTAGTAGCTCCAGAATCAATCAATACCTTAGCTTCAACATTATTCATTAAAAGTTTACTTGCTATCACCTCAGAATTCTGAACAGCGTCCTTCATCTTTAAATCAAATGTCTTTGCTGTCGCTTGCAGAGTTGCGGTCGATGGTGGAGGTAATGCCAGTACCTCAGCTGGCATGCTTGCACTAGTACTTGCCACGTTCATCAAAGCCTTGACTGGTCTGGTTGACTTCAATTCCCTAAGTATATGTCCAGTCTTTCCACACTTATAGCATGTAACTCGCGGCTTCGGTATCTTAGTTTCGTTAGCCAAGTGTCCCTTCTGATTGCATCTATAGCTTGTCATGTTCAATTTATTACACACTCCTGGATGTCTTTTTCCACAATGCTTGCACTCTGGTCTCTGAAATCTATTTTCTCCAACTTGTCCTTGGCTTGACTGGTTGTCCCCCTTAGAATCTTGTCTCTTGTTCAAATTTCCCTTCTTCTGAAAATTTCCGCCTTCGTGGAATCCAATCCTTTTCACACTCTTATCTTGAGAGCTTCCGTCTTCAGACTTCTCTCCATAAAATGGAACCTTTCTCTTCTTGTTATCCTTTTCTTTCCTTGACTGTATCCCATTACTCTCAATCAGAGCAGCCTTCTGTACTACTCAACATAAGTATCAAGCTCAAACATAGCCACTCTATCTCTGATCCAAGGCTCTAATCCTTGTTGGAATCTCTTTGCTTTCTCTTCCTCAGTATTGGTATACTTCGTCACAAACCTTGACTGCTCCGTAAACTTCTTCTCGTACTCCAATACAAACATACTTCCTTGCTTCAATTCAAGAAATTTAAGCTCCATCTGATTCTGTATTTACTTAGGGTAATACTTTTCCTGGAATAACCTCTTAAACCTTTCCCAAGAAATCGGCTGATTTGTCTCCAAAGCTTTCACTGAATCCCACCAATAGATGACATCCCCTTTCAGAAAATAAGTAGCATATGGTGTCTTCTGATCTTCTCCTAACTGAACCAATTCAAAAGCTCTTTCCATTTCCCTAATCCATGTATTAGCCATTACCGGATCAGTGGTATCATGAAATGCAGGTGGATTCACATTCTGAAAAGCTTTGAAAGTAACAATTTGTCAAAGTGGTATCGATGGATCAGGTGGTTGGTGTTGTTCACAGTTATCTTGGTTTTTGAATTGTTGTTGAAGAGTTAGTTGTTGTTGAGCTATAGCGTTTGTTTGCTATTGTAAGGTTTCCAGAAGTCGAAGAATATTAGGATATGTGCTGGAAGTTGTTGTTGGGTTCTTCTTTCTAGGTGGCATGATCCTGAAATAAAAGTTATATCAAAACAGGTATGAACAATACATAAAATTTCATGGTTATGGTGTCACAAGTCATTATATTCATTCAATCGGGTTTTAAATTAAACAATAAGGGTGATGCATATAAAATCATAAGAACAATTGAAAGAAAATAGAACGATAGTGCATAATTATCGAAATTAGGGTCAAGGTACATCAAGATTGGAATAGAGTCTGAATCTAGGGATAACATGCTTAATTAAAGGAAACAACAGGGAATTCTACAAAGTCCAACAATACAACGACATGAAAAGTAGATAATAGAAAGAACTAAGGCTCCACTCCATCAGAACGGGGTTCGGTAGTCTTCTCTTCACGAAGCGTCTTCACAATGCACTGTAGCTCGTCTGCAATCATCTGGATGGTATACTGGCTGGTACGGTCTCGGTGCGATGGCATCTCATCAAGCTTAGTGTTAACGTACTGAACCAAGGTCTCAAGTCTCACAGTCATCTGCTCCTTAGGCTTTCCTTCATAGTTTCGGCTATCCGGATACACGTTCTTCAATCGCTCTAACATTCGATCACTTGCCCTAAGGCCTGTCGAACTCACGCCTCAATTCAGCATACACGGAGAAAGCAATTATGTGAGGCGGTTCAGAAGATGACGAGGAATGCGCCCTTTGCTGCCAAATAATGCATAGATATATATATATATATAAGAGAATTAGTAGCGAACGACTTGAATATCCTATACCTACACTCTCGTATAATATTCTATAAACCAATATACATATATAACCTATTTGGGCTGTCCAGGGACTCTAAACCGTAGCTCTAATACCAAAACCTTTCACGCCCCAAACATTTACAAAAGACAATATACGAGTAATTATATTAATTAACAAAAGGAAGTAAATACATCTGAATCCAAGATCTTTACAGTTTAGGGTTCGGAACAGCCCAACACTATTAACTATTACAACCTGATTCCAATATCGAGTCCTCACACACAAAATCACTAACTACCTGAGCTCGAACATACGAATCGGCATCATAAGTCTTACATGCTGTCTGCTTGAATCTAACCATATCTGATAGCTGTAATATCAGGGTAAGCAAGTAGTGAGCCAAATGCTCAACAAGCGCTATAATATACATAAACAAGAATAATATATTAACAATGGAATTGAAAGATTTAACAATATTGTATCAAAAGATAAACTTTCAGGATGATGGCATCTTTTATTGTAATAAAACCATTTAAAACCATTTCCTTATCAAAAACCATTTTATGACGCTACGGATTACAGCCGGTGATCAGCCGTGAAGTAATCCCGAACCTCGCTGGGTTCTAGAACATTAATGGGATCCCTAGGCAAATTTTAAGCCTACAATTTAAAAGCAGAAAGGACTTGCGTCTCAGTCCGGATCCACTATCTAAAGAAAATATTTGTCCCCCTTTGGGACTGGAAATCCAAATTTTAAATTTTTATTTTAAAAAAAACTGATGTCAAGTGACGGTTAATTTCTTAAACAGAGAGCATCTTTATCAAGGGTTCTAGATCAACTTTGAAGCACAGTGAATAGGTCCACTAAATTTCAAGGCCATGATCAACTAGACTATACTTTATCAAGGGAATTGCAAGGTTTCTATTCACAAGGAATTTGACAATGAGATTTAGCAGGGTTATCAAATAGTATGAAGGAACTAAGTCAAACTAGGTTCAAGGTAATGGTTCCAGATAAGACATAGGTATTAAAATATAAAGAAGGTGAGAATTAGTTTAAAGTATAACAGGGTATCATGTTTTAGGGGTAAGAATAGGGTTATCAAGCAATCATGAACGACTTTTAAGGGACGGCTGACATTTAGGTATCAAGATAAGGTTACTAAGTATAACTTGCACAGGATTCCACATTACAATTACTTGGTATATTAGCATGGTATGACTTTTAAATTATATGCATAGAAATCTCCATTAAAAGTTAAACTACTAGCAATAGATACTTGAGGGTTCATGGCATTTGCATATAATATGAAAGATAGATTTGAAACCATTTGGATCATATATATCAAGGTGAATTAGAATACTCGCATCATATATAAAAGCTGGGCTAACACTATCTTGCAATATAAACAAAAAGGTAGGTTGAAACACTTGCCTTGAGAAAGGCTTGACTTGATTGGCAGGTGGGAGCAACTGGAGCTTCACTCGAATTTAATGGCAAGTTTACCCTCATCTCAAGAGCCTACAAAAATTAATAATATCCTCATTATAATATATACTCTCTAACTTAACCTAATTATAAACTGAAATTACGCACATTGGCACTTAGGCCTATATACACATAAACGCTTATAATTCCCTTATAAGCCTAATAGTTCACATAGCCACTCAAGTTCACATAGCACATTTAACTACATAATAATATATCCATACACACTATATTGCATCACTAGGCTTGGATGATCTCACTCCACTTACTCAAGACACTTAGTTATGCTAAACTAGCCAAAACTCTTAATATCGTCCTCATAACTCGAAGTGCCTTTTCTAAACCATCAAGTTCTTATGGACCCTGACTTATGCCATACACTCTAATGACCTCACTCATAAGTGCCCTAAAACTAATGGTTAACTGATTTTGCTCATTATAGTGATTTTAGGGTGACACCAATGGGTTTATGCGTACAATTGACACCCTTACACTTCAAGTTTACCTCTCAAACTTCTACACTAGACTCTTCTGACCATACGGCAACTCTCAAACTTGGTGTGGCTCAAGGGCCTAGCTTGGGCCTACCTGGGCCTAAGCTTAAAGTCCAATATTCCCCTGTTTTCTACACAGAAAAGTATCCTGTTTTGCACTAACTCAATTCCTATGAACTATGGCTGGAAAAACTCCTCTGACACTCCCTCTAACCAGGGTTAACTAAGTCCTAGTGAGGGCCTACCAATGACATGGTCAAAACTCCTCATTTCTAAGTTACAACAAAACTGTCCACTGCTGGACAGATTCTAAATTTTTATGTGTGGACCACACTAAATGGTTGGGTTTCTCTAATTTGTTACTTCTAGACTAAATTATTCCCCAAGTATTAACTCCATGTGGCTTGGGCCTAACAATTCCTAAGAAATGCCCATTCAAAATCAACACAAAACTCACATGTAATCTGGAAAAAATTTCAGGATTCTATCCTAGACTTTCCACCTTAACTCCCACTTTAAAACCACGAATTAAATCTCAACCAAGGCAAATTTACTACTATAGGACTCTAAACTAAGGCCGATAATCCATGCCCTATAGTACCAACATGCAAAATAGAACTTTAACATGCAACTCAAGATGATCATTAAATCAAGTTCGACTAAACAAGAGGGTTATTAGCTCATAAATTCGACTTAAAATACTTAACTACTTCAAAAGATCATGCACACTACCTTTTAAAAACTAAGATCAAGCATAATATCATGGAAACAATTCAATTTTAGCACATATAAGGTCAAATTTAACACAAACTAAGCATGCATGTATATTTTCGAAAAGAAGAGCATATATAACATGATTATACTTGAAAATAATGCCCTATATCTAACATGCAAAGTAGAATATGACTTTAAAACTAAATATCAGTAGCATGCAAAGGTTTTAAAAGAGTTTTATTCATGGAAACACTTAGTTTATGAACATAAAAAGTATATCTCATAGAGAACTCTTTAATCCACATGAATTAAGAGTTTCTCTTTGGAGATCACATAAAATCAGGACATGCAAGCATTAAACTTCATATCCTAAGCAATGAACTTCTTTTAAAGTGTATATTATATGAATGGGTAATGGAATTACACTAGAATTGCAAGGATTTGATGAAGAAAAATTGAAGGGAATGGGGGAAGGGGCTTCAGCCGAATGAAGAAAAAGAGAGGGGGAGGAGAGAAAATTTGAGAGTAAAAATCATGAGCTTGAGTGGAGTGTGGTTTTGGGTTAACTCCTCTCTTTATGGTTCATCATGCACTAATTCAATAGTGGAATTTGGAATGTACTAAAGTGCCCTTCTCCAATAACCAAGCAAAAGTGCATGCAAGGGTAATTTAGTCTTTTGGTGGATAGAAGAAGGTTAGTGGGGTATGAATTGTCTCTTATGCCCTTTGAAATTGAATTGGAGGGTATTTGCATGCATGGGAAACTAAGTAATTTACAATTTAAAAATCAACTAATTTATATAAAATAATTTTTATAAATATAAATGCACCTCCATAAATCACAAAATAAATATCATAAAATAGCTTATGCTTTTAGAAATGTAATGATATAAAATTTGAAAGTTTATTGTTAAAAGATTTTTAAAATTGATTTTTCATATAAAATGAAGTACTTTTGATTATCATTTAAAAATACTAAATGATAAGATTTTCTTTTCAATTTTTTTTATATAAACTAATACATTAAACACTTAGTTTATAGGCACTCAGTCATATGGATGATCCACATTTATAATTCCATACAATTTAAATTTTAGTTATAAACACACAATTATATATAGACAGTGTTTAGAAATATCGATCGTAACAGAAAAGACAATCATTTTCTTTAGGAACACCGCTAATAGGATTCAAAAACTCCCTTGAAATTGGACCCTGGTTTGACACTCGGTAAAATTAAATCTTAATTTTGGTTATCCACTTTAATTTCCCATTTATATTCCATATGTACACCAACAATATTGACGTAGTTCATGTCATTACCTTGTTATTTTCAGCAGTTCTAAACATGCCTAACAACTCGTTGGGTGTTTTATTTATCTCATTAATTTTGTTCATAACAAACTGATAATATAAGTTGTTCAAAAATTTCTTAATCAAATCAAGACGAGTCTCTAGATCGATCTTGAAACCCAAAATATCAAGGTACGTATACCTATCATCTTTTGAATATGTGGTCCAACCGGATCTCACTCTCCTTTTATACAAATTTGTAGTGCCTTATTATTATCAAATCTTTCTTGACGATCCTATCTTTCAAACATCCTTTGAAGGTGCTAAATCACATCATAAGCATCAATATGCTCTTATTGCATCTGAAGCTCAACACTTATAATTGCAAGTATGAGACATGAAACATCAGTGGCATCATGAATTTGCTTCTGATAAGAATTTTGTTTAGCACATATTTCATTCTCGGCTAGAAGAAATAAGGAATGGGTTTGATTGACATTCTTGAACCTGAGGACGATCATCAAGTTTTTATGTCAGTCGAGGAAATTATTTCATGCCAGCTTGTCCTTTTCAAGAACAATTGCATGAAGAAGTTATTTGTGCATAAAATGAACTAGTCTACATATGATCACTAAATCATGTTAAAGTGATTATTCATATATATTCACAATATATATCTCCCATTATTTATATTAAATTAATAGCCCTAACTAATAATTCAGAAAGAATATCTTCTATATCTTTTTTAGTGAGCTGTTAGGACGTTAACACACGCTAATAATACACGCAAGTATACGCGTTCACAAGTAATATAAAATTCTTTCTAGTTTGTTCCCATAGAGACTCTTTGGTTAATTTAAGAATATGCACCTATGCAACAATGATATGGTTAGTATCCAATGCTAAGACAAATAACAAGTTGAGATTGTTTATAACTAAAAATTAAACTAACAATTATAACTAAGAGACCAAAAATGGTTGAATTAATATATATGATAAACATGGGATCCTAACTTCATTAAATACTTCATTCAATAGATTTTTTGTTCTTAACCTTAGCATGTAATGGTGATGACACTAATCAGATAACACAAAACTAGTAAACGCCAACTTTCATTGTACGAATACCCTACTACCAAGCATCCACAAAAGAGATAGAAGTTGAATAGACACCAATTATGCTTAGTCCTTATATGTCTATAAGAATTGAAAACATAACGGTTTAATGCGCAAGTTATCTATCGTGATTACATAGGGCAAGTAAGATGGTTAAAATTACCTATGAATCATGCATAACAATAATACATGAACCTATGCTAGCATGGCAAGTTCTAAACCTCTATATTTATTGTCGCTTCAATAGAGATTAACACACTATATTATATGTTAGCTACACACATAAGACGAATAAGCACAACCTATACTAGGTTATCATATAATCACCACACACTAAGGTATCGAAACAATTTAACTAAAGGAATCCATAAATAAATCTGCTAGAACCCCACGATAATGATTAGCCCAAAATCGAACTCATCGTCACCATGGGTTCCAATGGAATCATGATAATAAATAATATAAGATTACTAGGGTTCAAAGACAAATTGAAAATTAGCATCCAAGTATCAACTATATTAAAAAAAATAAAAGTCTTTTTTCCGTAGCCGTCTCGTGCACTATAGGTCTTCTTATTGCTCTCTCAGGTCTCCTTGTTGTGAAAAACGTAGTTTTATTGGTATATATAGGCTCCAGGATGACCAGGACTCTCAAAATCTATAATTTCGACTAAAATCAGGATTTTGGGGCAGAAATAGGCCGCGGCGCGGGCACGCTGGTTCTGGCTCGGCCGCGCCGACATTCGGGAAAAATTCTGACAATTCTTCTTTTGGCCGTATCTTGAGTTCTGCTCGTCAGAATTAGGCGATTCAACTTCCCACGCGAAGCTAACAAGATTCTATACAACTTTAGAAAGGCCTAGGCTTCCAATTCTGATCTCTTTTCAGCATATTTCTTTGAAAAGCTTCTTTCTTCATTTAATTGATGTCTGAAAAGCACAAACACAAAAACACATCAAAAATACCAATAACTTGAGTCCACAATACCAACTTAATCCTGGAATGAAGCATTTCAAGTAGATATAAAATCCACTTATCACACCCCCAAACTTGAATCGATGCTTGTCCTCAAGCATAAATAGACTCAAAACTACAAAACAAACCTAATGCATGAATGCAACTATGTGAATGCAACTAAATGATAATACAATCTATCCTCTCAGAATAACCATAACCAAATGAATAAGCCAATGCCTCTAAAAATGCAATGACTCAAGTATAGCTTGAAAAAATCTCATAAACCAACTCACAAACCAGAATCGTGTGTGTGTGGATGCTTAATAGATATACTCTCGACACTATATCAATAACCATAACTTATCTATCATCGAAACAATCTCAAGTTTATAGATAGAATAGATGTTAAACACATAATGACTCTCAACACCTTATTTCTACTAGAGTTATACAAGGATTCACGCTATTATTGAACACATAACAAATATGCTTATTTGATCATGCAATGAATGAGGTCTCAAAAGACTTATACAATAATACCCATATAATGAGCGTTAGGTTAGCGGATCCCAGACTATGAAAAGCCTTAGGTCACTAGGCACAAAGTTCCCTAAGAACTTAATAACTCGAGTATTAAAGAGCTCACTCTTGATCAATTATGCATAAACACATACTTTTTTTTCTTTTTTCTTTTTTTTTCTTCAACGATTTTTGAATGAGTGTGTTTCGCTCCATCTCATTCAACCCTAGATTACTCATATAAATATGAGTCGGCTACTAGACATTTGATGCCTAGCCTTAAAACAACTAGCAGTGAAATCCAAGCTTTTCTCTAGTTTAAAAATTCAGTGTTCTTTTGTCATTACGAGAATAGCAAAAATTCTATATATAAACCAGTGATTAAATCTCCACTAATAAACAACCATAATTATGATCTAGATCAAAAGAAATCCTTTAAGACTTTGTGAAAATTTTTCTTCTTGCATGCAAATCAATTTTTTTAAGACTTAAACATCCCTCCATTCGTCATCACCACACTCAAATTAACATCAACTTATCAAATAACATAGTTCACCTTAAGGGATCATATTAAATATGCATGCAAATGCAACTATATGAAATCACATAAAAAATAAACAAATATGTCCTATATGAACAATCATGCAACACTACGAATGAAATAAATCTATATGCAACATGAATCTATATGAACTATATGGACACACACAAACTAATCCTTACATTATCAACCCCAAACTTAAAATTTTCAATGTCCTCATTGAAGGTAATAATAAGAATTTCAGGCATACCTAGTCGTCGAAAAGATCACCCTCCTCGGATGGAGGATCAGGTGGCCAATCAACCTCGACACCAGTGGCTCAGAAAATGGTGCCCAAAGCCTGTGTCAAATCTGCAGCAAAATAATGGTAAATGTCGTGCATGACCTCCATACGCCTAGTCACTCACCTGTACTGTTCATCACCAACACTAGTCTTATCAACTACCTGTTGCGCATGAGAAGAACCCTCTATAGGAATAGGAAGATCCGTTCAGCCACTCTCTACATCATCAAAAATATATCCCAACCCCTTATCATGAGGTGCACCTAAGAATGAATAACTCAAGTGATCTGGCAGTCGGTTGAGCTCAAGTGTGGGAGCTTCTTCAATAGATGGTTCAAAACGCTCCTGAGAAATTTTCAGCTCTGCTAACCTAAGAGAATCGAATGGCATATTCAACTTCCTCTTCCACTGAGGTGCATTCAAAACCTGCATTTTCTCTGCTCCTTCTTCATCTTCAATAACTGATTCCCCTATTAAGGATCTCTCTAAGGTATCTGACTTTGGCAATTGCTAAAGTTCTGAATTCATGACAGAGTCGACCCACTTTACTTTAAAATACTCCTCTTTAGCTGTGGGTAACTTTATTGCCTTAAACACATTAAAAATGACCTTTTGATCGTAAACCTTCATCGTAAGCTCTCCTTTTTGCACATCGATCATAGTTCGGCCAGTAGCTAAGAATGGTCTCCCTAAGATAATGGGAATCTTCTTATCCTCCTCTAAGTCAAGAATTACAAAGTCAGTAGGAAAGATAAGTTTGTCCACCTTGATCAAGACATCCTCCACAATGCCTCGTGGATATGTAACAGAACGATCGACCAACTTCAAGGACATATATTTAGGCTTTGGATTAGGTAAAACCAACTTATTGAAGATAGAAAAGGCATCGAATTGATGCTAGCTCCCAAATCACATAAACACTTATCAAACGAAAAGTTTCCGATGGTGCAAGGAATAGTGAAGCTTCCAGGATCTTTAAGCTTCGGAGATAGCTTCTGTTGTAGCACAACACTACATTCCTCCGTAAGAGCAACGGTCTCTAAGTCATCAAGTTTCACTTTCCAAGAGAGAATACCTTTCATAAACTTCACAGAACTAGGCATCTGTTCAAGAGCTTCAGTGAAAGGTATGTTGATGTGAAGTTTCTTGAAAACTTCCAAAAACTTAGTAAATTGCTTATCCAACTTCTGCTTTTGCAACCTTTTAGGAAAAGGAGGTGCAGGATAGAACTATTTTTCCCCTATATTACCCTCAACAGGAGTGTTGACAATAGCTTTCTTACTTGTTTCCACCTCAGCATCCTTCAACACCATGTTTCAGCTACAATCTCATTTTCTGGAATTGGTAAGGATGCAGACGCACCTGCATTCTGGACATAATTTTCAGAATCTTCATCTTGATAAATTTGGGGGCTCACAACCTTTCCATACCTCAATATGATTGCGTTCACCTGTTTTTCAACTTCCTTTTTGCCTGGATTGGCTTCTGTATCACTAGGGAGTGTACTAGGTTGTCAATTCAACAAAGCATTGGAAATCTGCCCAATTTGATTCTCTAGAGTCTTGATAGACTCAGCCTGGCTTTTGGATATAAGAGCCTGGTTTTTGCACATAAGCCTCAACTCCTCCAATTCAGATTTTTCATTAGCAGATTGATCGACACTTCCATGCAGGTACTGTTGAAGTTGGAGTTATTGTATTGGTGCATACTATTGCTGAAAACCAGGAGGATTGAATTGATTGGATCCAAACTGCTGATAAGGCTGTTGTACCGCATTCTGATTATTGCTCCAACTGAAGTTAAGATGATTCCAGTTGTCAAGATGATAAGTGTCTGGAACGGGTTGCTACGATCTCTGAAAGTTGCTCACAAACTGAGCTGATTCTTTAGATATAACACATTTCTCCGTCGCATGCCAACCTGCACAAAGCTCACAAACACTCGTCCTTTGATGAACTCCATAGTTAGCCAGTGAATCGATCTGCATAGACAGCACCTTTAGTTGAGCAATGATAGCCATAGCTGTATCCACTTCAAGAACTCCTGCTATCTTGCCCTATGGCAATCTCTGGGTTGGATACTGATATTCATTAACAGCCATCAGTTCAATTAGATCATAAGCTTCATTATAGTTCTTAGCCCATAAGGCTCCACCTGATGTTAAATCGAGCATGGGTCTGGACTGTGCTCCCAAACCATTATAAAAACAATTGATGATCATCCAACCAGGCATTCCATGATGAGGACACTTCCTAAGCATCTCCTTGTAGCGCTCCCAAGCTTCATATAAAGATTCTCCTGATTGTTGTGCAAATTGAGTAAGAGCATTCCTGATTGCAGTTGTCTTCGCCATAGGGAAGAATTTAGTGAGAAACGTTTGAGCAAGATCTTCCCAAGTAATAATTAAACTAATTGGTAGAGAGTAAAACCAGCTTTTAGCCTTGTCCCTCAGAGAGAATGGGAATAGTCTCAGCTTCGCAGCATCTTCAAAAACACCATTCAACTTGAAGGTCTCGCAGATCTCGATGAAATCTCTAATGTGCATGTTGGGATCTTCCGTTGGAGAACCCCCAAATTGGATTGAATTCTGCCCCCATTAAATCGTGCTACACTTGATTTTAAAAGTATTAGCTGAGATGGATGGTCTGACAATGCTAGACTGAATGTCATTGATCTTCGGTTGAGAATATTCCATCAAAGCCTTCAGATTCACTGCTGGTTCTCCCATTGCAACAAAAACTTCTTCTTCAACTTTTTCATCAACAAAGACACGAGATTGAGAACGCGTTCGCATACACGCTCTCTAGAGTACCTGAAACAAAACATGTACCCGTCGAAGTAAAATATCTGAGTTACTGAACTTCAACGATCACGGATGATAAGTACATAAACTAAACAATTAACAACACCGAGTCCCTGACAGCGGCGCCAAAATTGTTAGGACGTTAACATGCGTTAATAATACACGCAAGTATACACGTTCGCAAGTAATATAGAATTCTTTCTAGTTCGTTCCCACAGAGACTCTTTGGTTAATTTAAGAATATGCACATATGCAACAATGATATGGTTATTATCCAATTCTAAGACAAAGAAAAAAATTGAGATTGTTTATAACTAAGAATTAAACTAACAATTATAACTAAGAGAACAAGAATGGTTGAATTAATATATATGATAAACATGGGATCCTAACTTCATTAAATACTTCATTCAATAGCCTTTTTTATTCTTAACCTTAGCATGTAATGGTGATGACACTAATCAGATAACATGAATTTAGTAAACGCCAACTTTCGTTGTACGAATACCCTACTACCAAGCATCCACAAAAGAGATAGAAGTTGAATTGACACCAATTATGCTTAGTCCTTATATGTCTATAAGAATTAAAAATATAACAATTTAATGCATAAGTTATCTATCGTGATTACAAATGGCAAGTAAGATGGGTAAAATTACCTACGAATCATGCATAACAATAATACATGAACCTATGCTAGCATGGCAAGTTCTAAACCTCTACATTCACTGTCGCTTCAATAGAGATTAACACACTATCTTATATGTTAGCTATGCACATAAGACGAATAAGCACAACCAATACTAGGTTATCATACAATCACCACACACTAAGTTATCGAAATAATTTAACTAAAGAAATCCATAAATAAATCCGCTAGAACCCCACGATAACGATTAGCCCAAAATCAAACTCATCGTCACCATGGGTTCTAATGGAATCATGATAATAAATAATATAAGAGTGCTAGCGTTCAAAGACAAATTGAAAACTAGCATCCAAGTATCAACTATATTAAAGAAAATAAAAGACTTCTTCTCTGTAGCCGTCTCGTGCTCTCTAGGTCTTCTTATTGCTCTCTCAGGTCTCCTTGTTGTCAAAAACGTCTTTTTATTGGTATATATAGGCTCCAGGATGACTAGAACTCTCAAAATCTTTAATTTCGACTAAAATCAGGATTTTGGGGAAGAAACAGGCCGTGGGCACGCTGTTTTCGGGCACGGCCGTGCTGGAATAGTGTTTTCAGCGGCACGGGGGCGCTGGTTCTAGCGCGGCCGCGCTGACATTCTGGAAAAATTCTGACAATTCTTCTTTTGGTCGTATCTTGAGTTCTGTTCGTCAGAATTAGGTGATTCACCTGCCCATGCGAAACTAACGAAATTTTATACAACTTTAGAATGGCCTAGGCTTCCAATTCTGATCTCTTTTCAACATATTTGAAAAGCTTCTTTCTTCATTTAACTGATGCCTGAAATGCACAAACACAAAAACACATAAAATATACCAACTTGAGTCCAAAACACCAACTTAAGCCTGAAATGAAGCGTTCCAAGTAGATATAAAATCCACTTATCATGACCCAAGATCCATATTTCACCATGCCTTAGGTCAGCTTTGGCTTTTCTCCTAAAATATATTTATTTAGGTAGATAACATTTATCAATTATATCAGCTATATAACAATTAGATAGTTTGGTGGAACAATATTTGTTCATATTTATTTAATAAATCTTGCCAAACTCTATGCCTCTAAGTTCACAATCCTATTGTGGTAACTTAGTTAAGTTTAACCCAATAGTCAAAAAATATCAATGTCCTTTAGAATGTTTCTTCTACTTTAGAATCCAAGATCACATGCAAAGTTTGTCCCGACTTAAATTTTCTTTACTGAGATTTCCATCAACCCATGTGATGTGTCACACTCAGGATTTGATCACTGTCAAGTCACTATCACCAGCTATTTGAATTTCCTTAGGAGTTGACACCAATTGAATTAGCCGTTGATGAGTTGATGTAGTTAGCCGTTGATGTTGTAGCTTCACTTAGCAGTTGATAACTCGCTTCATTTAATCTCAATTATATGGAAGCTAATATTTATAATTAGTCACCCTATTCTAGATTATTCATTGGGTCAACATGACTTTTGAATAAATAACAGCATCACTCTTTATAACAAGCATCTCATAAGAAATATTACAAAAATCTCATCAGTTAATGGACTACTCCTTTAACGGCTATCCCTTAGGATGGTTAGCCGTTGAAGGCTACAATTTGACTTAACATAATTATGCCATGTATTTTTCTTATCATCAAGATTCAAGTTTGATTCCTAACACATAGTTTAATCTTTGTATTAATGGATTAATGGATTAACGTTTGAATCTTAAAGCAACGATCTATATTTGGATTGTTGGCATAAACAAGTTCCAAAATTTAAAAAATTATGAATACTCAGAACTTGAGTTTTCTTTATTTACTATTTTTTGTTACTTATTTAATTTTTTATTCTTATTTAAGTTTTAAAAAATAGTATAGAGTTTTAAATGGCACGCGCCATCTACAACTCTTTTGGACTTAACAAATCCTCCTCTTTGGTCTTCTTCTCAACAAATTGATCCGCATTCACTACCATTCTACAAATTCAAGTGTTTTTACACTTAATATCTTATCAGGTTTTTAATCTCCATTTATAATTTACTGATAAATTAGTGGAATTGTGATTTGTGATCGTTATTGTTCCACCAACAGTTCGGGTTATCGGAGATGCCTTAATAGGTAAAGACATCTACGGTAAATATGGAAAAACACCTATATTATTTAGTGAAAATCACGTTATCTTCACTTGATTCTTAATTTATAGAATAAAATTTATGACTTTTGAACACCGTTGTGAACAAACATTCTTTAATTTTATTTTAGACCACATATTATAATACTTTATATAGTTATCCATCGATGGAAACTTTCCAATAAAGTGAATTTGATTATATTTGGTCATTTCAGGAATTACTCATGATTTTATTTGTGAAACCTGTGATACAACTAGTTATGCAACAAAATACAACTAGTTGTTAAGCCCGTGGAAGGCACGAGCATGTCTTATTATATTAATTTTCCACGTATAATTTGAAGGTATGAAATACATTTTTGAAATGTTTATAGTTGACAAACATTAATATATTTGTAAAAAAAATTACACAGGAAGTATATCATATAAAGTGATCATTGTTCTAGATGAAAGATAAATATAAGTCCTTCTTTTGCTACACTTGGTTTTTAATGAAAAATCATTCAGTTTTTATGGAAAATCATATTGTGTCAACTATGCAATGAGAATTGACTGAAATGATTGAAATTGAACATGTTTATTAATGATGATGATAGTTAAAATTTTACACCAAGGTAAGCTAGTTTATGACTAATAAAAAGTTAGGAGTTGGAACATGGAGAACCAACCGACTAACACAATAACTAATATTAATAATCTTAAATTTTAATGGTTAGACATGACGATTCACGTTATGCTATAATATGGATTCTAGAACATAATTGAGGAAGTAAGTAAAATGTTGGTTAATGTGAGTAACGAATTTTGGGGAAATATTTTTTTCCAAACATACTATTCAAGGGGTCTTTTGTGCATCTTTTCAAGGGGATTCATTGTTTATTCGATGTTCATCCCCCCTCAACTTCCATATTTCTATGTTGTCATTTTGTTGTTTACCACTATGAGTAGCATTGACTTCTTCTCACTTTAAATTTATTACTATTTCAAGATCATGATCCGATTCGTTACCAAGGCAAAGTCGCTTCTATTGCAAATGAATTTTTGGTTAAAAAAAAAAGACACATGTAAAAGTTATAAAAATATAAAAAACAAACAAAAACTGTTAGAGTGGACTAAGAGCAAAATTTATGAAATTTATAAAACATGTCAGAATTAAAATATATTTTAGTGTAAAATGAAGGGTTTTAGCACATAAACGCAGCGAAACCGTAAATTTAAATCTTAAAAAAAACCGAAACCCACCGAAGGATCCATGCGAAAAATAATATTTAATTCGTAGTTCAGTATGTTTACATTAAGAAGCTTTACGTTAATGGAAAGATGGAGGTCTTTAATGGCGATCCAAAAATGATGAACGGAGATCCTTAGCAGCTGCTCCTCAAGTGTGAAGCACTCCACCGGTATCCACCAAGAAAACGATGTAATGAAGGAGGAGGAGATGGAGAGAATTAGGGTTTTGTTAATCTTTTTTGTTTTTTTTTGCAAAAATAGGGTCTATAATAGTATATTTATAGGCAAAATTCTCAGCTGAAAATTTTCCCATAAAATATTATTATTATCAACCCTTTATTATTCTCACTAATAATTAAAACACCTTTTAATTATTAATCTTTTTTCTAAACTCTTTAGAAATAATTCTCTCACTTGATTTAATTTCCAAAAATTAAATTCTTAATTAATAATATTAAGAACCTTTTCTTAATTAATTTATAATCAATTAAATCTCATTTAATCAATTATTAAATTTGTCAATAAAATATTTATTTCATAAATAAATAATTATCAGCCATTATTAATTAATTCCTTCACCATTAAATCATTCACTTTTATGGTGTGACCCTGTAGGTTCAATATTAAGCTGGTAGTAGAAATAAATAATAATAAAACTATTTTATCAATATTTATATAAATTCTCTAATTCATTAAATATGATTAATTAATTCATCATATTTATTCTACATCGTTAGGGATACTTCTCAGCATATCGCGACTATCTGGATAATACGAATTCACTGCTTAGAATACCAAGAACCTATCCAGTGAGTAGTTATCGTACAATTAATTCCTTCTACCCTGCAATATCATGATTAAAAACAAGGCATGGAACTTGTGTCAAGCCTATCTTATTTAATCACTTACTTTCCCATTCACTATGCTTAGTTCTATTTAATGTAAATTAGAAACTCCTTTCTAATTTCATTCACTCTGGCCAGAGATTCCTGAACTAACATAAGTGGATCAGCATTGAACATTCTCTTCCTACACTGGAAGGGGTAGATCCTTTATTGATCATACACTATCTTCGTGTACAAATTCCTATACTCAGTAGAGCCCTTATAATTGTCCCTTGAGACTAAGAACTAAACCAAAGCATAGTTCAGTGTACACAAGATGACTATGATGACCTCAAGTCTAAGGATACTTGTACAACTATCACTATATGAACAACTGCTGACACGTGAGTGAACTCCATCAGTTATTCAGCTATGTGAGTCATGTTCAATGAACTTATTCTATAAAAGCACCTACATACTAGCTATAGTGTCACCACACAAATGTCTATGAGAACAGACATCCTTCATAATGAAGCAAGCATAGTATGTACCGATCTTTGCGGATTATTAATTACCAGTTAGTAATCCTACGACCGGGAACTATTTAAGTTTAGAGTTATCATCTTTTAGGTCTCATTATTATGATCTCATCACAATCCATAAAAAGCTTTACTCTAAACTGTGGTATATATTATTTAAACATTTAAATAGATAGAGCCCGCAATAAAAACAAAACAAGTCTTTTATTAATATCAATGAAATCAAAACAGATTATATAAAAGTTATTCCTAAATCCTCATACATGATTGGACTTAGGACATATCTCTTTCAATCACCCACTTGTACTAAAGCCAATCACTCTGGTATCTAATACCCATCTTGTCTTTATGATGATCAAAGTGACTCTGAGAAAGTGGCTTTGTGAGTGGGTCTGCTACGTTGTTATATGTGTCAACTCTCTCGATGTTGACATCTCCTCTATTTTCAACTCAGATTCACCACCAAAAATAAGAAAAATGTCATGAGTCCTTCGCAAGTACTTAAGGATGTTTTTCACTGCTTTTCAGTGGTTTTCACCTGGATTGGACTGATATCTGCTCGTTACACTAATTGAATAAGCAACATCAGGCTTTGTACACAACATCGTGTACATGATAGATCATATTGTTGAGGCATAAGGAATCTTACTCATACGCTATCTTTCTTCAGGTGTCTTAGGAGACATTTTTTCGGAAAGGGACACTCCATGGCTCATCGGTATGAGACCTCTTTTGGAGTTTTCCATGCAAAACCTTTTAAGCACTTTCTGGATGTATGTACCCTGGGTAAGACCTATCATTCATCTAGATCTATCTCTATAGATCTTCATACCGAGAATGTAGGATGCTTCTCCCAAGTCCTTCGTGGTGAAGTTCTTTGATAGCCATACTTTGACTGATTATAGCATCGGTATATCATTTCTATAAGAAGTATGTCATCCACATACAATACAAGAAATGTTACCGCGATCCCACTAACCTTCTTGTAGACACATGGTTCATATATGTTTTTGGTAAAACCAAACTCTTTGATTGTCTCATCAAAGCGGATGTTCCATCTACGAGAAGCTTGCCTTAAACCATATATGGTTAGCAGCAGCTTACACACTAGGTGTTCATTTCCCTTGGAAAGAAAACCCTCTGCTGTGTCATATACACTTCCTCCTCAAGTTCCCTATTGAGGAAGGCCGTTTTCACGTCCATTTGCCAGATCTCATAGTCGTAGTAAGCAACAATCGCAAGCAAAATCCGAATTGATTTTAACAGGGCTACAGGCGAAAAAGTTTCATCAAAGTCAATCCCTTGCCTTTGTTTGAATTCTTTTGCCACGAGCCTGGCCTTATAGGTCTCCACCTGGCCATCTGCTCCAATCTTTCTTTTATATACCCACTTGCACCCAATAGGCTTAACACCTTCAGGCACCTCAACCAGAGTCCATACTTGGTTGGTATACATAGATTCCATTTCAGATTTCATGGCACTATGCCATTTCTCTGAGTCAACACTACTCATAGCCTCATTATAGGTCACAGGGTCGTCGTCATCAATGATTGACAACTCATTGTCATTCTTAATGACAAGGCCATAATACCTCTCAGGTTGGCGAGACACTCTCCTTGTCCTATGAATGGGCTATTCCACAGAAGGTTGTTCAGTCTGAACAGGTGTTTCCACTTGATCCGTAGTAGTTTGTGCTTCTTGAACTTCATCAAGTTCAATTTTGCTCCCACTGTTTCCTTTAAGGATAAACTCCTTTTCTAAGAAGGTAGCATGTCTGGAGATAAACACCCGATGATCGGTGTAAAAGTAATACCCCAAAGTCTCTTTAGGATATCCCACAAAATTACATTTTACGGATCGAGATTCCAGCTTATCTGGGTCAACTTTCTTGACATAAGCTGGACATCCCCAAATCTTAACGTGTTTAAGACTCGGTTTCCTTTCTTTCCATATCTCATATGGTGTTTGAGGAACAGATTTGGAAGGTACCTTATTCAGTTAATATGCTGAGGTTTCCAATGCATAACCCCATAGGAATACTGGAAGATTCGCATAGCTCATCATGGACCGAACCATGTCTAACAAGTTCGATTTCTCCTTTCAGATACCCCATTTAACTGTGGAGTATATGGAGGAGTCCACTGGGAGACTATACCATTTTCTTTGAGATAATCTAAAAACTCTCCATTCAAATATTCACCACCTCGATCTGATCGAAGAGTTATAATACTATGTTTGGTTTGTTTCTCCACTTCATGTTTATATTCTTTGAACTTTTCAAAGGCTTCAGACTTGTGTTTCAACAAATACACATATCTGAATCTAGATCTATCATCTATGAAAGTAATGAAGTACGAAAATCCACCCATGGCTTGCGTAGACATTGGTCCACATATATCTGTGTGTACCAATCCTAGCAAATCTGCATCCCTCTCTCCATGTCCACTAAATGGAGATTTGGTCATTTTACCCAATAGATAAGACTCGCATGTAGGATATGATTCAAAATCAAAGGGGTCAAGTAACCCTTCCATATGCAATGTCCGCAGTCTATTTTCACTAATATGACCTAGCCTACAGTGCCATAAATAGGTCAGATTTTCATAATCTCATTTTCTTTTATTAGTTTTTTCAATCTGAAGTAAATCATGCTCTACGTCACACACATACAGACCATTATTTATAATACCACGTGCATAAAGAACATTATCTCTAAGGATAGAACATTTATTATTCTTAATAATAAATGAAAAACCATCCACATCCAATATAGGAATAGAAACAATATTCCTCACAATAGAGGGACCGTAATAACAATTATTCAAAATAATAGTCTTGCCCGTAGGCATATGTAAACTAAATGATCCTACAGATATGGCCGCAACCCTTGCTTCATTGCCCATACGTAGAATCACCTCATCTTTTTCAGGAGTCCTACTTCCCTTTAGTCCTTGCAACGAATTGCAAATATGAGAACCACAAGCGGTATCTAATACCCAAGTAGAAATTTGACATAGTGACATATTAACTTTGATCATGAACATGCCTGAATCAGAAGCGGTAGTCTCACTACCCTTCTTCTTCAATTCTGTAAGGTAAACCTTGCAGTTCCTCTTCCAGTGCCCCAACTTGTTACAGTGAAAACAAACAGCTAAATTAGGACCAGTCAACTTATGAGCATCTAGTATGCTCCAGAGTGATATTGCAGAAGACATTACGAATATAGTAAATCTGTAAATGATAAACACATAACAACACTTAGCAAATATTCAATTTCATTTCAAAACACTATATGAATCAGGTCTTTATTCATAAGTGTCTCCCACTAGTTTATCTAATTTTTTTAACCCCCTAAGTGAAAATTAAGCATTCATAATGCTAGTGGGAATAGGGATCCTACATTCCATCACACAACCTCGGCTGTGGCACGAAACGTCATGTGATGTTCAATAGGCAGACAACTCTTGTCAATTACATCTTATGTTATTCCCTAATATAAGTTTAGCCTCTTGAATAATTGAGTCACGGCTGTGGCACGATAAACTCAATATTCTAAGTCAAGTCTAACCCAACATTTCGTACAATTGAATCAGTCTCCAACGGCCCACGGCTGTAGCACGTACCGACCTTTAGATTCTAATTCAATGTACACATCTCTATGTAATAGACAAGTATTTCTTATTTCGAAATCAAAGCCCTCGGCTGTAGCACGAAACGACAATGATTTAAAAATAAGAACCACTTTCTACCATATTGGAAGGCTATGACCGACACAAGCCCGTTGTGTCATTGGCCAATTACTACTTGATATTATTTAATTTTAGAGGGATTATATTACGTTACAATCATAATCATATTATAAAGAGATTCTTCCTTTTAAATTAAATATTTTAAATAAATAATCAATAATCAGATGATTCCCAGATCGGGTGGAGCATTATCAAAAGGCGTCACTTAATAACCCTTTCTTACAGATAGAAATATGTTGTTGACAGAATCATCCTTTCTCTCAATATTGAAAATTCATATTCAATTACGTGTTTCATAAACACAAGAATCTCATGATCGTATTCATAATATTTATTGTTAAGGCAAGAAATTATTCTTATTCTAGATTTTCTAGAGCACGCCTTATATTGATTTAAGTTCACCTAACCTATCATCACATGGTAAACATAGGCATATATCTCATATATAAAATTAAATAAACAAGTAAATGTAAAGTGCAATAAAGTAAATGTGTTTGGTTATGACCCCATCCTATGTGATCTTTATCAAGCTCATGATAAAGATCAAGGTCAATCTAATATGGTGATGGAAATAAATACAACTACTTATTACATAAGTCTTCTTCTTTGTTTAGACTTCTTGTATGCCTCGTCTTCTTCTTTGTATCACATTCATTGGATAGCCTTCTTGAGTCTTCAATTACATTACATGATTGAAAGTAAAACTAATCTAATGAACTTACAAGAATAACTCGAGTTACATTCGAGATTTATGATTACAAAGATTGACGACATGCAAGTCGTATTTAAAACCAAAACCAAAACCATTACACTAAGGTCGAAAGGCCATAACCATCCACCATGCTCATACAACACATAAAAGCATGTTAAAACACATAATCTGATCTTAACATATCATATTATCCATGATCTAATCATAAAAAGAAAATATGACAAAAATCAGAAAAATAAGAATCAAATCAGAAAAACAAGAATCACTGTTTACGGGCAGTAAACGACGTCAAACGCCTTACAGACGAGTCGTTGATAGCTTTAGCTTTCAGTTTTGTTCATACGCTCGTTTACCTATGGAATAGGGTATTCGTTTGCGTAAATTGGACACCAGACCCAGATTTCAGCAAATATGCAGCAGCCAATTCAGAATCCGTATCTAATATGATTCTCATAATTAGAACAAACATAAATCATGTATATATCAGTATATATATAGATTACATAATCATCTTATGATTATACAACTCACATGAATATCATATATTCAAAACCATACATATATAAGCATATTATATCAACATCAAATCATGGCGAATCACGTACATGCTTATATATCGAAAACAGTTAAACACATAAACGAATTAAAAACTTTTCGCAAGTAGCTCAGTATGTAAACCATTGAAGGGTTTTACCATATAAACATCAAAACCATTGAAGGGTTTTACCATATAAACGCAGTGAAAACGTAAATTTAAATCTTAAAAAAAACGAAACCCTCTGCAGGATTCATGCAAAAAATAATATTTAATTCGTAGTTCAATATGTTTACCTTAAGAAGCTTTACGTTAATGGAAAGATGGAGGTCTTTAATGGCGATCCAAAATGATGAACGGAGATCCTTAGCAGCTACTCCTCAAGTGTGAAGCACTCCACCGGTATCCACCAAGAAAACGATGTAATGAAGGAGGAGGAGATGGAGAGAATTAGGATTTTGTTAATCTTTTTTGTTTTTTTTTGCAAAAATAGGGTCTATAATAGTATATTTATAGGCAAAATTCTCAGCTGAAAATTTTCCCATAAAATATTATTATTATCAACCCTTTCTTATTCTCACTAATAATTAAAACACCTTTTAATTATTAATCTTTTTTCTAAACTCTTTAGAAATAATTCTCTCACTTGATTTAATTTCCAAAAATTAAATTCTTAATTAATAATATTAAGAACCTTTTCTTAATTAATTTATAATCAATTAAATTTTAATAACACAAGTAACAGAAAACATACTTTATTCAAAGCAATAAATTTTGTTACAGTATGGAACTGTCCTCTCTCAGTGATGAACAAATATCACGAGAGCTGCTAGGGTTACAATGAATAATCTTCTCGATAATGATAACACTTATAGTATAAACCCTATGTATGTGTTTATATACTACACAGTTATAAGATAATCGCTAATTGATATGGAATATAATTCTGCTTCCTAAAATATATCAATCAGATATCTTTTCTTCCAAGTATTCTATTCTTCAGGGAATTCCTTCTTCATGCATATCTCTTCTTACGTTTGTCTTGATCTTCTTTTCCTTTCAATCAGCCGCCTTCCTTATCTGAACGTTTCCTTTAAGTCCTGATATTATCTTCTGATAAAGATCTCCTGAACCTTAAGTACTGATGACTTAAGTTCTGACTTTAGTATAAGTACTGATTTCAGTTAAGTACTGATTTGTCCTGTTTAAGTAAGATCTGAAAACTAAACATAAATCATATTAGACATGACATTATCAAATATATCTAACAATCTCCCCCAACTTGTAAATTAGCATAATATACAAGTTAACAGATATTTGATGATGTCAAAAACATTAAGTACAAATGCATGATAATTTGACTAGATAACTACAACTTACAGTCCTTAAAGCTTTACCAACTTTAACTTCTGATAACAACTTCAGTCTATATTCATATCAGAATTTGAGCAGTTGTAGATCTTGACTTGGCTTCACTTTCTGATCTCTCTAATGTCAGGAGTTGTTCTGAGATAGTTCTTTAACAAACATCTCTCAGCATATCTGAGTTCATCAATCATCCTCCTTTTAGCATCTTTAAGTTCTGCAGAATCTTCACCAGTTTGAAAGATTGCAGCCCTGAGATCATTAATTTTAGCTTTCCTTATATCCTGATCCAGTCTGATCAAATACGCCTTGTCAGACTCAAGATCGAATTCCACAGACTTGTAACCCAGAAAGGTAGTTATAATCTTAGCAGAGTTAGGCTTCATCTCAACAATATCACCCTTTTGATCTCTGTACTTTGGAAGATATGTGCTGTCAGACTTTACAGAATAAAGCCTTTTCTGTCTCTGAATTTGACTCTTCAAATAGTTTGCAGCACTTTCTGTTATTTTGTCTTTCACTTGAAGTAAGAATAATACATGTTCCAATTCTTCAAAATACTTCAGTGGAATGGCATTTTCCCTTATGTGATAAACCCTACCATCTGTCATGAAGTACAACAAGATGTGTTCTCTCAAGTAGGTATGGTAAACCATCTGTACAGATTCTAGTTGATTCAATCTTTCAGGAGTTGCTCCAATACCTAGTTCACTTAAGGAAGTTGGATCATTGGTTGTGTTCTGTATTCTTCTTTCATCAGCACTACCCAATCCAGATTTATCTCTTGCTTCCTTTCCAGTAACCACTCTTGCTTCAAAACCACTTACAGCAGTCTTCAAAGGTTGAGTCTGTTTGGCTTTGGTGAATCCTGGTAGGAGTAACTTTGAAGGTTTAACATGAGCAATGTCAGAGGTTTCCTTTGATTTATCTTCTGATATCAAGTTAACTTGAGCTATGTCAGAGGTTACTTGCTTTTTTGAGATATCAGAACTAACTATATCTTGACTCTGAACAACTTGAGCCATGTCAGAGGTTGTCTTAGAAATTTTTCTTGAAGTCAGAGCAAGATCAGCATCTTCAACAGTAATTTCTTCATCCACAGGAGGCACATAAACCTTGATAGGTTCACAAACTTTCTCTTTGCCCTTGGACCTTGGATCTATCTGCAATTGTGATTTAGCCTTGGTTGCTTCAGGATTTGTTCTTTCTTTTATCACAATGCCTTTGGCCTTTGGAAGTTTCTTTTTACCAACAGAAGCTTCATATTTAGATTTGACTTTTTCTGACTTAAGTCTAGCTTCTTCTTCCATCAGACTCTCAAAGTCCATTCCTGGATTTTCTTTCAGAAATAGCTGTCTTGATATTTGTTCATCAAGATCCAAAAGTTCATCAGAACTTATCCTTTTACCAGTAGCAGAAGTAATTCTTTTTCCAGCATCAGAACTTGTCCTGTGACTTGTAATTTCAGCTCTTCTTGATGAGAAACTTCTACCTTGACCATGACCTCCACCCATTCCAGAGTTTCCCTGGTCATCTTTTTCATCATCCTTCCCCTTCAGTGTCTTAACAATTTTGCATTTGGACTTAATTACTTTCTCCCCCTTTTTGGCATCAGCAGTTAAGAGAAGAGAGACAAGCAATTCCAGTGAGACTTGGATTTCATCGAGTTGAGATTGCTGAGAAGCTTGATTTTTCAATATATCATCAATCTGAGACTGTTGCTTCTCTTGGGTCTTCTCAATGTAAGCAACTCTGTCAAAGGTAGGTTGGAAGAATTTTTTCTTATCAATTTTCTGAGTCATTTCTTGCTTGAGAAATTCTTCCTGAATTTTATGTAACTCTGCATAAGTTGTTGAATGGAGACCTTGAAGATGTCTAGTACTCAATACAGTGACTCGAAGCTGTGTCTTGAAATCATCATTAATTAACATTTCATCAGCTTTTGCCAAGTGTTCAGCAAGAATCTTTTCATATGGAACAAAGGTAACTGAGGTTCATTCCTTATTCCACTCATATCCTCTAGGAGTTTCACTCCAAGGTACTGGTGCTGCTCTTGTAACAAACTTCTTAACTAGTTCAGATTTATGAACAGTTTGTTGAGGTGCATGTCCTGAAGGACCAGCTTCATCAGCATATGCATTAATAGCAGCACCACCAGTAGTATCAGCATTTGAAGCATCAGAACTGACAGAATCAGCATCTTCTGATAAAACAACAGTATGAGAAGCAATTGAGGCTTCAGCATCATCCTCTAAGTTCTGATATGTTTCCAAGTTCTGATCAACAGCCATATCCTGATGCTCACCTATATTCTGATCATCAACATCTAGATGCAGAGAATGTGTTGTAGACAATTCTGGAGTTTGAGTAGCATCAGTAAAAGGTGTTGTTGATGAATTAATTGATGTTGGAGCTTCTAAGTAGAGAACCTCAGGCACAACCAGGTTGTGAATATCAATTTCAGCACTTGTGCCTGGGTCTACAGGAGATACAGTTTCATGTACAGGAGACACAGATGATGTGTTTGCCTTGTCTGTAGCAGCTTCCTGAGTTGGGGACAATGGAGAGGGAGATGCAGTAGCTTCAGCAAATTCTGGTTCTTTCGAGATCAGATATTCCTGATCTCCTTCCTTAGCTGCTGCTTACTCATCATCTGAAGCTGGCCTTTTAGCTCTATGTTTCTTGTATCTCTTTGAAGGTGGGGATTCCTTGGGAGGTTCAGCATAAGTCATTCTTCTAAGCCTTTTGAGAAGCTTAGATCCCCCAATTCCAGAATCCTTCTGAGAAAGGACCTTCTCAGCTTCTTTAATAACAGGTTCTGATGCAGAAACCTGTTCCTCACTATCAGACTCATCTCTCAGAACAATCCTCCTTCTCTTCTGTGGTATCTGAGGGACAGTCTTTGTCCTCTTGGGCTTGGAAGATGAAGGCTTCACAGTATGTGCTGATGATGAAGGTTGAGCTATCTGTGAAGGTTTAAGATGTGTTCTGATCTAGGATTGAGGTATAGATGTATGAGTGGTATGTTCTGATGGTTGTTGTGGTGTTTGGGATGTGGTGGTAGGTTGTACATCAGGATAAACAGATCTATAGGTTTGAGGATCAGCATTTACCAGGATCTGTTTTACAGACTGAGGAATTTGTAAAGGTCTAACCACCATTTTCTTAAGGTCAGCATTTACCAAGTCATTAAAAGCCCGTTTTGCAAGTTTAAAAGGTGGAAATAAAGAACTGGTTAGTTGAGGGTCATCAGCACAGCAAAAGGTATATATAAGCTGACAGAATCTAGCAAAGTAAACTACATTTCTATCCTCTATCATCCTATCCCCAGTAAAGCCTAGCACAGCACTTGCAAAATCAAAATGAGTTTGGTTAATAATAGCATACCCGATGTGCTGACTCATTATTGGAATGGCATCAAAGTTGGAACACTTATTCCCGAAGGCTTTAGTGATGCAGTCGAAGAAAAAGCTCCATTCCTTTCTGATATGTGCTCGTTTCAACTGTCCAAGCTTAGCCAAACTCTTCTCATACCCCAAATTGGCCATGAGTTGCTGTAGAACTGGTTCCTCCGGTGTTGAGAAAATGCAGCCTTCTGGTAAATGTAGAGCTTTACGAACTGTTCCAGGAGTTACCACATGTTCAACATCATTGACTTCAAAAACAATGATGGGAGTACCAGTAACACCACCATTATCAAAATGTCCAGTCCGCCAAAACGTCAGAACTTGTTGGCTGGAAATGACTTGAGGCTGGGTCAATGCATACCCAATTTCACTGTGTGCCAGAAGATCTTGCACAAAGTGTAACTCAGATGGAGCTTCATCATGATTTAGGATTGCAGCATAGTTGTTGGGAACGAACTTGGCTCCATCTATAATCAAATCCTTAGGTACCATGAGAAAAAAATTGAGAATTAAGGTTGCCTGTAAGTTATTTGATAAAATGTCTGTATGATAACCAACGTCAGGAGATGAGAGAGAGTAAAAGTAAAGAAAGAGAGATAAAGTGTAAAAGTAAATAAAAGATTGTATAATCTTCTCTCTCTCTCTCTTACTTATACATGGTTAAAAAAAATAACCGTTGGACACCTGTCAGACATGCAGCAATAATGAATAGTTAATGGGCATGGGAAAACAGTAATCATTACTTATCATACAATTTTTTTAAGGAAAAACCGTTCCACTTACCAAGTAATCCCATTAATTGAGGTAAGTCAGTTTTAATTCAAAATTTAAATTGTTCCCACTTATTTAATCATTTTCACTGCAAAACCAATATTCTGTAAAAATATTCAAGTGTGAGAATGACCAAAAAAAATAAATCAAGTGAACAAGTACTGATATTTTAAAATCAGAACTTAATTTATATCAGTAATTAAAATGGTCATCAGAATATGGATATATTAGGATTTAAAAATGCATCAGACTTTATGATCAGTATTTACAGAAATTACTCTCTTTGTGTATTCTGTGCTTAATTGAAAATTGCTTAAGTACTGATTGTTGTTTGATGTGAATTTCTAAACTCTGATAGGGAACTGACTGTTTCTGTGACTATTCAACCCTATGAGGATAACTGTGCTAGATGATGACCCAGTAGTCTTTAACATACTAGAGATCCCATGTTAGAAGTAATTATTTATTTGGAAATCTATTGACACAAGCAAATTCTGATATTGAGCTTAGTCACGTTTACTTTGTCTATCTTATTACTAAGTCAAAAACTAGAATAATGCTTCTCATATGTTAAGTTCTGATGTTAGTAAATCTGATGGATGTACTTAGTGCTGATAAACCTCACTCATCAAAAGAAAAAGTAAAAGAAAAGGGAATAAAAATCAGGTACTCCTTTGAGATCTAGAGTAAAAATGTGGAAGGGACGACCCAAGTGCATTGCTGGTATTAAGTAATATGCATCAGAAAAGCAAATAATTATTTTTCTTGGTGACTTTTCACAATCTATGATTACTGGAGAAATACTCTGATAATAGCATAAATTCTGATAAGCAATCAGCAAATTCTGGTTCTTTTGAGATCAGAGATTCCTGATCTCCTTCCTTAGCTGCTGCTTCCTCATCATCTGAAGCTGGCCTTTTAGCTCTCTGTTTCTTTTATCTCTTTGAAGGTGGGGATTCCTTAGGAGGTTTAGCATAAGTCATTCTTCTAAGCCTTTTGAGAAGCTTAGATCCCCCAATTCCAGAATCCTTCTGAGAAGGGACCTTCTCAGCTTCTTTAACAACAGGTTCTTATGCAGAAACCTGTTCCTCACTATCAGACTCATCTCTCAGAACAATCCTCCTTCTCTTCTGTGGTGTCTGAGGGACAGTCTTTGTCCTCTTGGGCTTGGAAGATGAAGGCTTCACAGTATGTGCTGATGATGAAGGTTGAGCTATCTGTGAAGGTTTGAGATGTGTTCTGATAGAGGATTGAGGTATAGATGTATGAGTGGTATGTTCTAATGGTTGTTGTGGTGTTTGGGATATGGTGGTAGGTTGTACATCAGGATAAACAGATCTATAGGTTTGAGGATCAGCATTTACCAGGATCTGTTTTACAGACTGAGGAATCTGTAAAGGTCTAACCACCGTTTTCTTAAGGTCAGCATTTACCAAGTCATTAAAAGCCCGTTTTGCAAGTTTAAAAGGTGGAAATAAAGAACTGGTTAGTTGAGGGTCATCAGCACAGCAAAAGGTATATATAAGCTGACAGAATCTAGCAAAGTAAACTACATTTCTATCCTCTATCATCCTATCCCCAATAAAGCCTAGCACAGCACTTGCAAAATCAAAATGAGTTTGGTTAATAATAGCATACCCGATGTGCTGACTCATTATTGGAATGGCATCAAAGTTGGAACACTTATTCCCGAAGGCTTTAGTGATGCAGTCGAAGAAAAAGCTCCATTCCTTTCTGATATGTGCTCGTTTCAACTGTCCAAGCTTAGCTAAACTCTTCTCATACCCCAAATTGGCCATGAGTTGCTGTAGAACTGGTTCCTCCGGTGTTGAGAAAATGCAGCCTTCTGGTAAATGTAGAGCTTTACGAACTGTTCCAGGAGTTACCACATGTTCAACATCATTGACTTCAAAAACAATGATGGGAGTACCAGTAGGACCACCATTATCAAAATGTCCAGTCCGCCAAAACGTCAGAACTTGTTGGCTGGAAATGACTTGAGGCTGGGTCAATGCATACCCAATTTCACTGTGTGCCAGAAGATCTTGCACAAAGTGTAACTCAGATGGAGCTTCATCATGATTTAGGATTGCAGCATAGTTGTTGGGAACGAACTTGGCTCCATCTATAATCAAATCCTTAGGTACCATGAGAAAAAAATTGAGAATTAAGGTTGCCTGTAAGTTATTTGATAAAATGTCTGTATGATAACCAACGTCAGGAGATGAGAGAGAGTAAAAGTAAAGAAAGAGAGATAAAGTGTAAATGTAAATAAAAGATTGTATAATCTTCTCTCTCTCTCTCTCTTACTTATACATGGTTAAAAAAAATAACCGTTGGACACCTGTCAGACATGCAGCAATAATGAATAGTTAATGGGCATGGGAAAATAGTAATCATTACTTATCATACAGTTTTTTAAGGAAAAACCGTTCCACTTACCAAGTAATCCCATTAATTGAGGTAAGTCAGTTTTAATTCAAAATTTAAATTGTTCCCACTTATTTAATCATTTTCACTGCAAAACCAATATTCTGTAAAAATATTCAAGTGTGAGAATGACCAAAAAAAATAAATCAAGTGAACAAGTACTGATATTTTAAAATCAGAACTTAATTTATATCAGTAATTAAAATGGTCATCAGAATATGGATATATTAGGATTTAAAAATGCATCAGACTTTATGATCAGTATTTACAGAAATTACTCTCTTTGTGTATTCTGTGCTTAATTGAAAATTGCTTAAGTACTGATTGTTGTTTGATGTGAATTTCTAAACTCTGATAGGGAACTGACTGTTTCTGTGACTATTCAACCCTATGAGGATAACTGTGCTAGATGCTGACCCAGTAGTCTTTAACATACTAGAGATCCCATGTTAGAAGTAATTATTTATTTGGAAATCTATTGACACAAGCAAATTCTGATATTGAGCTTAGTCACGTTTACTTTGTCTATCTTATTACTAAGTCAAAAACTAGAATAATGCTTCTCATATGTTAAGTTCTGATGTTAGTAAATCTGATGGATGTACTTAGTGCTGATAAACCTCACTCATCAAAAGAAAAAGTAAAAGAAAAGGGAATAAAAATCAGGTACTCCTTTGAGATCTAGAGTAAAAATGTGGAAGGGACGACCCAAGTGCATTGCTGGTATTAAGTAATATGCATCAGAAAAGCAAATAATTATTTTTCTTGGTGACTTTTCACAATCTATGATTACTGGAGAAATACTCTGATAATAGCATAAATTCTGATAAGCAATCAGCAAATTCTGGTTCTTTTGAGATCAGAGATTCCTGATCTCCTTCCTTAGCTGCTGCTTCCTCATCATCTGAAGCTGGCCTTTTAGCTCTCTGTTTCTTGTATCTCTTTGAAGGTGGGGATTCCTTGGGAGGTTTAGCATAAGTCATTCTTCTAAGCCTTTTGAGAAGCTTAGATCCCCCAATTCCAGAATCCTTCTGAGAAGGGACCTTCTCAGCTTCTTTAACAACAGGTTCTTATGCAGAAACCTGTTCCTCACTATCAGACTCATCTCTCAGAACAATCCTCCTTCTCTTCTGTGGTGTCTGAGGGACAGTCTTTGTCCTCTTGGGCTTGGAAGATGAAGGATTCACAGTATGTGCTGATGATGAAGGTTGAGCTATCTGTGAAGGTTTGAGATGTGTTCTGATAGAGGATTGAGGTATAGATGTATGAGTGGTATGTTCTAATGGTTGTTGTGGTGTTTGGGATATGGTGGTAGGTTGTACATCAGGATAAACAGATCTATAGGTTTGAGGATCAGCATTTACCAGGATCTGTTTTACAGACTGAGGAATCTGTAAAGGTCTAACCACCGTTTTCTTAAGGTCAGCATTTACCAAGTCATTAAAAGCCCGTTTTGCAAGTTTAAAAGGTGGAAATAAAGAACTGGATAGTTGAGGGTCATCAGCACAGCAAAAGCTATATATAAGATGACAGAATCTAGCAAAGTAAACTACATTTCTATCCTCTGTCATCGTATCCCCAATAAAGCCTAGCACAGCACTTGCAAAATCAAAATGAGTTTGGTTAATAATAGCATACCCGATGTGCTGACTCATTATTGGAATGGCATCAAAGTTGGAACACTTATTCCCGAAGGCTTTAGTGATGCAGTCAAAGAAAAAGCTCCATTCCTTTCTGATATGTGCTCGTTTCAACTGTCCAAGCTTAGCCAAACTCTTCTCATACCCCAAATTGGCCATGATCTGCTGTAGAACTGGTTCCTCCGGTGTTGAGAAAATGCAGCCTTCTGGTAAATGTAGAGCTTTATGAACTGTTCCAAAAGTTACCACATGTTCAACATCATTGACTTCAAAAACAATGCCGGGAGTACCGGTTGCACCATCATTATCAAAATGCCTAGTCCGCCAAAACGTCAGAACTTTTTGGCTGGAAATGACTTGAGGCTGGGTCAATTCATACCCAATTTCACTGTGTGCCAGAAGATCTTGCACAAAGTGCAACTCAGATGGAGCTTCATCATGATTTAGGATTGCAGCATAGTTATTAGGAACGAACTTGGCTCCATCTATAATCAAATCCTTAGGTGCCATGAGAAAAAATATTGAGAATTAAGGTTGCCTGTAAGGTATTTGATAAAATGTCTGTATGAAAACCAACGTCAGGAGATGAGAGAGAGTAAAAGTAAAGAAAGAGAGATAAAGTGTAAAAGTAAGTAAAAGATTGTATAATCTTCTCTCTCTCTTACTTATACATGGTTAAAAAAAATAACTGTTGGACCAATGTCAGACATGCGGCAATAATGAATAGTTAATGGGCACGGGAAAACAGTAATCATTACTTATCACATGCAATTTTTCAAGGAAAAACCATTCCACTTACCAAGTAATCCCATTAATTGAGGTAAGTTAGTTTTAATTCAAAATTTAAATTGTTCCCACTTATTTAATCATTTTCACTGCAAAACCAATATTCTGTAAAAATATTCAAGTGTGAGAATGACCAAAAAAAAATCAAGTAAACAAGTACTGATATTTTAAAATTAGAACTTAATTTATAATAGTAATTAAAATTGTCATCAGAATATGGATATATCAGGATTTAAAAATGCAGCACAATTTAAACATCTCAGAGACAAAATCTTGCAAAAATATAAAATTCCATTAATATATTAAGAGAATACATTCATGAAATTGAAATTTATATCAGAACATTACAAGACTGTCCTAAGCTACAAACTCCAACATCATTAGCTTTTGTCCTTGGTTAAGAAGCCGGACAAAGCTGACGATGAAGAAAAATAGGAAGAAGAAAACAAATTATTTCTTCTTCCGACTCTCTACAAAAAGAATAGCGAGTCGAATGATTCGCTCTTGTTGGCGGAGAGCTTCCAGCCTTTCTTCTTCCAATCGCTCCAGATGGTAATCCATGTAAAAGAACAGGAGGTGTGTGAGAACCTCCTGGGGAACCGAGTCCCAAATCTCATCTGGAATGACAGTTACGTGCCATTCCTGCTGCCAGTCCTCACAGCTAAACTCCATGTTAAAGGTCTCATAGTTTAAAAACATATTGTAGTTGACCATGATTGTTTTGGTATGAAGGAAAAGAGAGTGAGTATATAAGAAAAGAAATGATGTGTAGGCTGATTTGAGGTGTTGGTTTATATAGGCAATAGAATGCCAGGAGACGCAAGCAAATTTAATGCTGACAGGTAGAAATAATTCTACTTCATCTCCGTAGACTGGGAAGAAGAAAAACAGTCATTGGAAGTGTAAAACAGGCTTTAATGCGCACAAGAAACAAGTAAATATTACTATGCATATATGTGTTCCACTAACCCTAATTGTATTGACTGTTAATATCTCACCTGTACATATTCTGATTTAAAATAAGACTATTTTAGATTTTAACCACAAATAAGTCAAATAGACGATCAGAATTTAATATCAGCACTTAGATTTATATCAGAACTTAACAGTCATCAGAACATGATTTCTTAACTCGAAAAATGAATGCCTATCTCTGTGATTCTTCACACAAATTATGATTTCGGTTCTTCAGAACTTATTTATCAGAACTTCCATCAGAACTTGTCCTCAGAATTTATGCAATCTGACACATAAACTGTTCATCTAAAACAACATTGAACGCCACAGTAATTTTTATCATTCATATGGAGTGTAAGTGTGTGCATTAAGCAAAATATCAGACAAAGAGTAAAGTCTGATTCACTTCAGTACATCTTAGAAATAAGGCATAACTAAGAAATTTACTAAAAATCTGTCATTATTCTGAAGTTTACTTTTGAATGAGTTCATGCATGAGTCCACCTCAACTGTTTTGTGCTTATTTTATGCATCTTTTGAAATTCCATTTTACAGTGGCTTCTCAGTGTAAGTGAGTCACGACTTCTTATCAGAATTTATGCTATTATCAGAGTATTTCTCCAGTAATCATAGAGTGTGAAAAGTCACCAAGAAAAATAATTATTTGCTTTTCTGATGCATATTACTTAATACCAGCAATGCACTTGGGTCGTCCCTTCCACATTTTTACTCTAGATCTCAAAGGAGTACCTGATTTTTATTCCCTTTTCTTTTACTTTTTCTTTTGATGAGTGAGGTTTATCAGCACTTAGTACATCCATCAGATTTACTAACATCGGAACTTAACATATGAGAAGCATTATTCTAGTTTTTGACTTAGTAATAAGACAGACAAAGTAAACGTGACTAAGCTCAATATCAGAATTTGCTTGTGTCAATAGATTTCTACATAAATAATTACTTCTAACATGGGATCTCTAGTATGTTAAAGACTACTAGGTCAGCATCTAGCACAGTTATCCTCATAGGATTGAATAGTCACAGAAACAGTCAGTTCACTATCAGAGTTTAAAAATTCACATCAAACAATAATCAGTACTTAAGCAATTTTCAATTAAGAACAGAATACACAAAGAGAGTAATTTCTGTAAATACTGATCATAAAGTCTGATGCATCAGAACAAAAGCTAAGCAGATTTAGAGAAAGAACCTGAAACCATTCCAAGTTTATTTACCAATCTTGTAAAAGTAGCTTCACACAGTGGTTTTGTGAAGATATCTGCTAGTTATTGATCTGTTGGAACAAAGTGTAATTCCACTGTACCTTCATCCATATGTTCCCTTATGAAGTGGTACCTAATGCTGATGTGCTTTGTCATTGAGTGTTGAACTGGATTACCTGTCATAGCAATAGCACTTTGATTATCACAGTAAATAGGGATTTTAAAATGTGTTAATCCATAATCCAGTAACTGATTCTTCATCCAAAGAATCTGTGCACAACAGCTTCCTGCAGCAATGTATTTTGCTTCTGCAGTTTATGTGGAAATTGACTTTTGTTTCTTGCTAAACCAAGAAACCAATCTGCCTCCAAGAAATTGGCAGCTTCCACTTGTGCTTTTCCTGTCAATTTTGCAACCTGCAAAATCTGCATCTGAGTAACCTATTAGTTTAGAATCTGATTCTCTGGGATACCTCAATCCCAGATCAGCTGTTCCCTTAAGATACTTGAAAATTCTTTTCACAGCTGTTAAGTGAGGTTCTCTTGGATCTGCTTAAAATCTTGCACAAAGACAGGTAGCATACATGATATCAGGTCTACCTGCAGTTAGATAGAGTAGAGAGCCAATCATATCTCTGTAATCAGTAATATCTACTGATTTACCAGTATCCTTATCCAGTTTTGTTGCAGCGGCCATGGGAGTGGATGCACTTGAACAATCTTGCATTCCAAATTTCTTCAGCAAATTTCTGGTGTACTTGGTTTGACAAATAAAAGTGCCTTCTTCATTCTGCTTGACTTGAAGGCCCAGAAAATAGCTAAGTTCCCCCATCATACTCATTTGATATCTTGACTGCATCAGTTTGGCAAACTTCTTGCAAATTCTGTCATTTGTAGAACCAAAGATGATATCATCAACATATATCTGAACCAGAAGTAAGTCATTTCCATGGTTGAGGTAGAACAGTGTTTTGTCCATAGTTCCTCTGTTAAATCTACTTTCCAGAAGAAACTGAGCTAAAGTCTCATACCATGCTCTTGGAGCTTGCTTAAGGCCATAAAGTGCTTTATCAAGCATGTAGGCATGATTAGGATATTTGGGATCTACAAAGCCTGGATGTTGTTCAACATATACTTCCTCCTCCAATTCTCCATTGAGAAAAGCACTTTTCACATCCATTTGAAAGACAGTAAACTTTTTGTGAGCAGCATAAGCCAAAAAATCATTATGGCTTCCAATCTAGCAACTGATGCAAATGTTTCATCATAATCAATTCCCTCATGTTGAGAATATCCTTTTGCAACCAACTTTGCCTTATTCCTTGTAAATATGCCATCACTATCAGTTTTGTTTTTGAATACCCACTTTGTACCAACAACAGATCTGTTCTTTGGTCTTGGCACTAGGGTCCAGACTTTGTTTCTTTCAAATTCATTTAACTCTTCCTGCATTGCTTGCACCCAATCAGCATCTTGAAGAGCTTCTTCCACTTTCTTTGGTTCAGTTTGAGAAAGAAAAGAATTGTAAAGACATTCACTCGAAGTAGTTGTTCTAGTTCTGACACCTATATCAGGATTTCCAATAATTAAGTCAGGTGTATGTGATTTAGTCCACTTCCTTGCAGATGGAAGGTTTTCTCTAGAACTGGATGCTCCCCCATGATCCATGCTATCTTCATCAACATTTTCTGATGCTCCCCCTGAAACTATGCTCTCTGAGTTGGATCCTTCAGAATTTAAGTTTTCAGAACTATCAGAACTTGACTTATCAGAACTTGACGAATCAGAACTTGAAGAGCCAGTTGTATGTTCTGATGCTTCTTGAGATGTGGTTGTATCTTGAGTATGCTCCCCCTGCATAGGTGCATCTTCCTTTGGCGTAGTCACCACAGTTTCAATAACATCAGAGTTTAATCCATCAGAGTTTGCAGTATCAGGATTTAGACTGTCAGGATTTTCAGTATCAGAATTTAAGTCTTCATTTTCAAATCTCAGCTGATCATGATCATTGAAATCTTCAAGTCCATTAATCTTCTTATCATCAAAAGAGACATTGATAGATTTCATGACCACTCTTGTTCTCAAGTTATAGACTCTGAAGGATTTTGTGGAAAGTGGATATCCAACAAAGATTCCTTCATCAGCTTTTAGATCAAATTTGGATAGCTGTTCAGGGTGAGTCTTAAGAACAAAACATTTGCATCCAAATACATGAAAATACTTCAGATTTGGCTTCTTTTTCTTCACCATCTCATATGGTGTCTTTCCTTGCTTGTTAATGAGTGTTACGAGTAAAACAAGCAGTTTGCACAACTTCAGCCCAGAAATAGGTTGGAAGTTTCACTTCATCAAGCATTGTACGTGCAGCTTCAATGAGAGTTCTATTCTTTCTTTCAACAACTCCATTTTGCTGTGGAGTTCCAGAAGCAGAAAATTCCTGCTTGATTCCATGGTTTTTGCAGAACTCTTCCATTATCAAATTCTTGAACTCAGTACCATTATCACTTCTTATTATCTTCACAGAATCTTTGACCAATTTATCCAGTTGCCTGACATGATCAATCAAGATAGATGCAGTTTCACTTTTTATGTGCAAGAAATACACCCATGTGTATCTGGTGAACTCATCCACTATGACCATAGCATATTTCTTCTTTGCAATAGATATGACATTTACTGGACCAAATAGATCAACATGTAGTAGGTGATAAGGCTCAAGAATTGATGATTCAGTCTGGCTCTTGAATGAGGATTTCCTTTGTTTAGCCTTCTGACAAGAATCACAAAGGCCATCAGGAGCAAATACTGACTTTGGCAGTCCTCTCACAAGATCTTTCTTGACTAGTTCATTTATATTGTTGAAATTTAAATGAGAGAATTTCTTGTGCCAATTCCATCTTTCTTCAATTGATGCTCTACTCATTAGACAGATTGCAGAACCATCAGTACTTGTTGAAAGCTTGGCTTCATAGATGTTATCATGCCTGTATCCTTTTAGAACATCTTTGCCTGTAGATTTACTAATAACTTCACAATGTTCTTCAACGAAATCCACATGATAACCTCTGTCACAGATTTGACTAACACTCAGCAGATTGTGTTTAAGTCCTGAGACCAGAGCTACTTCTTTAATGATGACATTCCCAAGATTGATATTGCCATATCCCAACGTTTTTCCAATGTTACCATCTCCATAAGAAATACTTGGGCCAGCCTTCTCCACAAAGTCTGATAGCAGGGCTTTATTTCCAGTCATATGTCCTGAACATCCACGGTCCAGAACTAGGATGTTTTTCCCGTTGCCCTGCAATCACAAAGACCACTAATGATTAGTTTTAAGGACCCAGACTTGCTTGGATCCTTTGGCCTTATTAAGTTTGTTAACATTTGCAGCGGATTTAGCATCAGAGTATATGTTAACATTTTTCTTATCAGAATTTACACTATCAGACTTTGAATCAGAACTTACACTAGAAGGAACAATGCTAACTTTCTTTAAAGAAGGTTTTATTTGATAATAATCATAGTATAGACTATGATATTCCTTACAAGTATAAATGGAATGCCATAAACTACCACAATGAAAACAAGGATTTTGTGGCTTATATCTAACAGACTGACTCTTAACTCCTGACTTTGAAGGTAAGGAGTTCATGTTCTTATTCTTCCTGCAAAAAGAAGCCAGATGGTTAGAACTTCCACAGTTATGACACGTTTTTCTTGGAGTATCAGGAACAGGCTTATAATCATTGCTTTTATTCACACCTTCCTTTCCATTCCTATTTTTCCTAGGTGATTTTACCTTCTTTGCATTCTTAACATCTTTCAACTTATGCTTAAGCTGCTTCTTTGTCATTAAGCCTACGTTTACTTCAGTTGTCTTTTCCTGTTTTAGTTTGTCAGAAGTTAATTCCTTTTTAACTTCTGATTTCTCATTATCAGACTTTACAGCTACAAACTTAATAGGCTTTAACTTAGATTTTTGATTAACAATTATAGGCTTAATTTCTACAGTTCCTTTATCATTCTTATCATATCCATAACCTAAGCCCTCTTTCCATTTTTCACTACTTAAGAAATTCTGAGTTGTTCTGCCAGAGTTAGTCCAAGTCCTGATAATCTCTCTTTCCTTTTCAAACTCAGCTTTTAGAGATTCATTCATTTTAAGCACTTCATCCCTAACATAGAAAGCATCATCTCTATCTTTCTGAGTTTGATGGAATATGACTAACTCTTTTTCTAAATAATCATTCCTCTTTTTGCAAGAAAGATTTTCAGAAGTTAATCTTTCACATGTTAAAGTTTGATCTCTATAGCTAATGAACATGGTTTTAAGATATCTTCTCAACTCATTAATATCATCAGTATGAAAGGCATAAGTAGTTTGAGGTACCTTTAACTCAGCAGCTTCAGAACTGCTTTCAGCACTTGCCATATCAGCATTTGCCATCAAGGCATAATTCTCCTCACTTTCAGAATCTGAGGTGTCTGTCCAGCTTTTGTTCTTTGTGACAAGAGCCTTGCCTTTGTCACTCTTCACTTTCTTGCAATTAGGAGATATGTGGCCTTTCTCACCACAGTTATAGCATTTGACATTTGTATAATCTCCTCTATCAGACTTTCCTCATTTGCCCTTAGATTTTCTGAAATTCTTCTTATCAGAACTTACACCTTTCCTGGAAAACTTCTTTCCCTTCCTGAACTTCCTGTATGCAATCTTTGTGATTCCTTTCACCATAAGGGCACACAGCTTCATCATCTCTTCATCAGCATCCGTCTCAGGCAAGCTTTCAGATTCTGAGTCATCATCACTATCAGAACTTGATGACTCAGTATCAGACTTTGTGAAGAGAGCTTTACCCTTGCCTTTCCTTGAGGTAGCTGCCTTGGGGGATTCTTCTTCAGCCTTAAGAACAACTGTCCTTGACTTTCCTCATTTCCTCTTGCTTCTTTGTTCCATCTCAAGTTCATGAGTCTTGAGCATCCCATAAATTTCATCAAGAGTCATTTCATCAAGATTATAGTTGTCTCTTATTGTTGTTGCCTTCAAATCCCGGCTTTCAGGAAGAGCCAACAAGAATTTAAGGTTTGAATCTTCAAGATCATACTCTTTATCAACCAGTGACAAATCATTCAAGAGTTTGACAAATCTATCATATAAATCAGTCAATGACTAATTAGCCTTTGAGTCAAAGTGTTCATACTCTTGAGTGAGTATTGTCTTCATGTTCTTCTTAATCATATCAGTTCCCTGACATCTTGTTTCCAAGGCATTCCATATCTCATTTGCAGTCTTGCAGTTTATTACCCTGTTTGACATTACATTATCAATGGCACTATACAGTAAGTGTCGTACCTTAGCATCCTTAGCAATTGATGTGATATCTTCAGCAGTGTAGTCACTCTTCTCCTTTGGTACTGACTTTGCTGCTTCACCTGCAACTGCAACAGCGAGCTTGGTTGGTTTGTGAGGCCCTTCCTTGATTCTATCAAGATATTCTGGATTTGTAGCTTCCAGAAACATAGTCATCCTCACCTTCCATATGGGATATTCAGATGGTCTCAAGATGGGAACTCTAATAGCCTCATATCGGCTATGGATTTGTGTCTTTGGAGGTTCTTCAGTTTTGGTGGGCTTAGTTGGAGTTTCTACTTCAGACATGATTGTTTTTGGATCTTAAACTGTTTGTATGTTAACAGATAGGCTCTGATACCACTTGTTAGGTAACACACACTATAGAGGGGGGTGAATACAGTGTATAGCACAATTAAATCGAATTCTAATAACACAAGTAACAAAAATCAGACTTTATTCAAAGCAATAAATTCTATTACAGTATGGAACTGTCCTCTCTCAGTGATGAACAAATATCACGAGAGCTGCTAGGGTTACAATGAATAATCTTCTCGATAATGATAACACTTATAGTATAAACCCTATGTCTGTGTTTATATACTACACATTTACAAGATAATCTCTAATTGATATGGAATATAATTCTACTTCCTAAAATATATCAATCAGATATCTTTTCTTCCAAGTATTCCATTCTTCATAGAATTCCTTCTTCATGCATATCTCTTTTTACGTTTGTCTTGATCTTCTTTTCCTTTCAATCAGCCGTCTTCCTTATCTGAACGTTTCCTTTAAGTCCTGATATTATCTTCTGATAAATATCTCCTGAACCTTAAGTACTGATGACTTAAGTTCTGACTTCAGTATAAGTGCTGATTTCAGTTAAGTACGGATTTGTCCTGTTTAAGTACGATCTGAAAACTAAACATAAATCAAATTAGACATGACATTATCAAATATATGTAACATGCTTAAACCTAAACTTGATAATAAAATTTATAATACAAAATATAAAAACAACTATTTTTATTAAAAAATAATAATCCCGCTAGAGCGCACGAGTACGGTTATAAAGTTAGCATATATGTTATGGATTAAAAACTAAAATATATAATTGCTGTATTTATTACTAAGGAACGTGAGCTTCGAGGCTCGATTTGACTGCTCTTGTGTTTCGTGACTCAATCTGCCTTAACAAGATGCCTACGTACCTTGTTGATTGCCAAGGATCAAGTCAAAAAATGTAGTTCTTGGTGATACTTGCCCTCGGGGCTATGGCGGCGAGGGCTCACCAAGGACGTAGTGACTTTCATGTCCTCCAAGGACTAAGTCTCAAACGTAGTTCTGATTTGTGGGGTGAGACCCCTTATATAGATGTTGGGAGTCCTTGAGTTGGACTTGGGTTAGGAGACTTGGTGGTCAAGTCTCAGAATTAGAATGGACTTTGGAGTCCTAAGAAGTAGGAAGTTGATTCCTTATCCCACCAGGTTCCTTGGGGGTCAATCTACAAGGATTTATTTCTCCACTAGGACTCATCTTATCAGCTGACTTATCCCTTATTAATTAATTACGAAATTAATTAATATTTAGGATTTTGGGCGTTCTTAAATGGGCCTAGCTGTTGGCCCAATTCTGATACGATTAATGCAATATTAATCACATACCCAGACCTTATTTTCTTCCCTATCATTTGCCCCCCAACTTTTGGGAAACAGTGACTAGGTTTCGCAAAAGTTAAGTTTATTCGTTCCCTGACAGGGTATCGTTTTTTGCGTAAAGTGTAGAGCGACCTACACATTTACAACGATTTACTTTTATCTCTATTATCTAGGAATTATCTTAATTTCCAGGAATTTCCCCTGAATTTTGGGATTTTTCCTTAATTTTCTGGAATTTTCCCCGAATTCTGGGATTTTTCCTTAATTTTCTGGAATTTTCCCTTAATTCTGGGATTTTTCCTTAATTTCCAGGAATTTTCCCTTAATTCTGGGATTTATCCTTAATTTCCAGGAATTTTTCCCTTAATTCTGGGATTTTCTTTGATTTTCTGGATTTTTTCCCTTAATTTTCTAGGATTTTTCCTTAATTTCCAGGAAATTTCCCTTAATTTTGTGGAATTTTCCCTTAATTCTGGGATTTTTCCTTAATTCTGGGATTTTTCCTTAACTTCTAGGAATTTTCCCTTAATTTTCATGAATTTTCCCTTAATTCTGAGATTTTTCCTTAATTTTCAGTAATTTTCCCTTAATTTTCTGGAATTTTCCCTTAATTCTTGGATTTTTCCTTAATTTCCAGGAATTTTCTCTTAATTTTCGGGAATTTTCCTTAATTTTCAGGGATTTCCCCTAAATTCTGGGATTTTTCCTTAATTTTCTGGAATTTTCCCTGAATTTTTTGGAATTTTCCCTTAATTATGGGATTTTTCCTTAATTTCCAGGAATTTCCCCTTAATTTTACGGAATTTTCCCTTAATCTTTTGGAATTTTCCCTTAATTCTGGGATCTTAACTTCCAGAAATTTTCCCTTAATTTTCTGGAATTTTCCCTTAATTCTGGGATTTTTCCTTAATTTTGGGATCTTAACTTCTAGGAATTTTCCCTTAATTTTCTGGAATTTTCCCTTAATTCTTGGATTTTTCCTTAATTTCCAGGAATTTTCCCTTAATTTTCTGGAATTTTCCCTTAATTCTTGGATTTTTCCTTAATATCCAGAAATTTTCCTTAATTTTCGGGAATTTTCCTTAATTTTCAGGGAATTTTCTTTAATTCCGATTTTTTTTATAAAAAAAAGCGACGAGGAATCCATTCGGTCAGGATCCTGGTTGAATTATGGTCCCATAGTGTCTGGTCGAAGCTACTTTCGGTTAGGATGATTCGATCAGGATCCTGACCCCTTGGATCAGGATTCTGATCCCTGGCCGAATGATTCACAATATAGATCAGGACTTCATGTATCAGGATTCTGACCCCTTGGACTAGGATTTTAACCCTTTCGGTGATGATCCATTTTTTTGACCGAATTAAACCCTCTTTTTTAGTCCTACTCGAAGCTCTTTCGACCTCACTTGGATCAGGATTCCGATCCTTGGTCGAACGATTCACAAATTACATCAGGAATCCTAACCTCTTGGATCAGGATTCTGACCCCTTGGACCGGGATTCACAATTTAGATCAGGATTCTGAACCCTTGGACTAGGATTCTGATCCCTTGGACCAGGATTCATAATTTAGATCAGGATTCTGACCCCTTGGACTAGGATTCTGACCCCTTGGACCAGGATTCACAATTTAGATCAGGACCTCTTGGATCAGGATTCTGACCCCTTGGACCAGGATTCACAATTTAGATCAGGACCTCTTGGATCAGGATTCTGACCCCTTGGACCAGGATTCACAATTTAGATCAGGACCTCTTGGATCAGGATTCTGACCCCTTGGACTAGGATTTTAACCCTTTCGGCCAGGATCCATTTTTTTGACCGAATTAAACCCTCTTTTTAGTCCTAGTCGAAGCTCTTTCGACCTCAAACATTTCGACCAGAAATTCAATAAGAATTCTGATCGAATAGGATTAGGATTTTTATACGTTATTTGGCACCTTTTTTTGGGCTTTTCTTTTGGGCCAACCCCTTACTGGGCTTCTTTTAATGGGCCTTCTTCTAATTTGGACCATGTTGGGATTTTTACATTCCAAGGCCCAATAAGATCTAGTTTATATTTTCTAACTTGGGCCTTTTTGCTGGGCCTTTCAATCATTTGGGCTTCCTTGGGCCCCTTGTTTTTCCTGGTTTTTGAAGATAATACTCACATATATTTTCTTCCAGATTTTGGACCCTGGTGCAGGGCTTTGATTTGAATATTTGGGCCCTTATCTGGGCTTGATATATTTTTTAGGCCCAACAATATTTAATTTCATTATTTTTCCTGAACTGGGCTTTTATTTTGGGTCAAACCTTTCACTGGGCTCTCTTCGGGTCAAACCTCTTACTGGGCTCTTATTTATGGGCTCCAAAGCCCAAGATCCATGACATACCTGAATATTCAATTCATCCAGGAATTTTGTTATCTTTCATATTTTGGGTCCTAGTGCTGGGCTTCCTTCAGGGTCACGATTTTTCGACAAGAATTCTGACCTTTTCGGTCAGGAATTACGTTTTTGACCGAATTATCCCCTTCTTTTGTTCCTGGTCGTGGTTTTTTCGACAAAGAATATTTGATCAGGAATATAGCATGAATCCTGATCGAATTGGGTCAGGAATAATTTCTCTTTTCTTTGGGGGGCCATTTATTTCCTAGGCTTTTCTTTACATTTTCTAACTTGGAAGTTTTTGTTGGGCCTTTCAAACACTTGGGCCCTTAACTGGGCTTGATTATTTTTTCAAACTGGGCCCTTAACTGGGCTTGATTATTTCTTTTACCTGTAGCATTCACTTGCATTATATCTTTGTTTGTTGAACTTTATGCTTTCACCTTGTGCACTTAGTGTACTTGCCATGCCAACATATTTCGAAAACTCTACGAATTTCTTAAACTTTTGGGATTCATCCCCTACATAAGTCTTAATAATCCTCAAAATAAAACTAGAACATGTAGTCCTAAGCAAGCAAAGCTTCAAGGTGCTTTTCAACCTACTTGTCATCTTGACAATTGAGAATCACGCTCAACCAATTTACATATAGTAAATCTTCAGGTTTTGTGCTTACCAAGTTATCGGAACTTCAAAGCCATCCATAGTCTCGAGCTTGTAGGTTCCTCTACCTTGAACACTCTTGACCTTGTATGGCCCTTCCCAATTTGGGGCAAGTTTCCCTTTCTGCCCTACACCAGAAGCTTCCACTTCCTCAAGACTAAGTCACCCTGTTTGAAGAACCTTTTTTGAACCCTTAGGTTGTAGTAGAACGAAGCCTTTTTCTGATATTCCATTATATTCGCATGTGCCTTATCTCGCACTTCATTAATTAAATCCAGGGCTAACCTTTGCCCTTCCTCGTTTTCTTTAGCATTGAAAGCTTGAATCATGGAGGAGGAATGTGATATCTCCACAGGAACAACTGCTTCCGCCCCATATGCTAACATGAAGGGAGTTGCTCCAGTCGTGACTCTACAGGTAGTCCTATAGGCCCATAGTACTGGGAGTATTTCATCCACCCAATTATTCCTCGACCTCTCGATCCTCTTCTTTAGTCCATCTAGGATTATTCGATTCACCACTTCCGCTTTCCCATTGGCTTGCGGGTGAGCCACTGAGGTGAATCATAATTAAATTTTATTCTCCTCACAATACTTCTTGAATTCCTCATTGTTGAACTGTGTTCCATTATCGGTGACTAGGATGCGGGGAATTCCATACCGGCACATGATATTTTCCCACAGGAATTGTGCAACCTGCTTAGTTGTGATTTTGGCCAAAGGCTTGGCTTCAATCTACTTAGTAAAATAATCAATGGCTATAATCAGGAACTTCCTTTGTGTCGTGGCCATGGGGAAAGGCCCAGGTATATCCATTCCCCACATAGCAAAGGGGATGGGTGAGTTGATGGAGGTCAGCATCTCGGGGGTTGTCTAACGACAGGTGCATACTTCTGACAGTGGTCACACTTCTTCACATACTCTTTGGAATCAGCCATCATTTCCGGCCAATAGAAGCCTAAACGGGTTATCTTATGAGCTAGCGCTCTGCCCCCCAAGTGTTGCCTACATATACCTTCATGCAGTTCTTCAAGAGCCAAGCATGCCTCATCGGGCTTGAGACATCTTAAGTAAGGAACTACATAAGATCTTTTATACAAAATCCCATCTATCAAGGAGTATCTTAGTGCTCGAACAGCTAACTTTCATGTTTCAGTAACCTCATTTGGCAAGCAACCGGTTTGAATATGGGTCTTAATGGGATCTATCCATGACGTCCCCAGACATATAGGAGCTACAAGCTTAACATCAATGCTCCGTGTCTTCAGAACGCGGAAGTATGCACTTCCTGAACTTTCCTCTATCTCAGATGAAGCAAACTTTGATAATGCATCTGCCTTAGCATTTTCCTCCCTTGGAATGTGCTCAACATGTCATTCATCGAATTGGGTCATTACAGCCCTTACTAGGCGGACATACTTAGCCATCGTATCATCCCTTTCTTCAAACTCTCCCTTCACTTGGGATATGATCAACTTCGAGTCTCCACAGACCTTCAAGTTCTTGACTCTCAGTGTCCCTGCTAGGCCGAGGCCAGCTATCAGAGCTTCATATTCTGCCTCGTTGTTTGTGGTCGAGAAATCTAACTTCATAGCATATTCAATCAAGAACCCATCAGGGCTTTATAAAACCAAACCTGCTCCACTTGAATTTGTTTTTGATGCTCCATCAAAATAGAGGACCCAATATTCTTTCTCCTTATCATCCTGTTCATTGTCCCCCTTATTAACTTCCTTGTCTTGAGGTATGGTATCCTCCTGCCCCCTGACTTCTTGATTGGGTATGGTACATTCCACCACGAAGTCAGCCAATGCTTGGGCTTTTATTGCCGTTCGTGGCTTATACTTAATATCGAATTGTAACACCCCCAAATCCGGGGTCGGGGATCCGGGTTGTCACGAATTCCATTTCCCTTAATAACACCCAATCTTAATAAACAATCAACTACTCCGTACTGTGACCCCACAATAAACACACACACCACAAGTTATATTCTCAGAGATGAATATCCAAAAATAACACGAGTCATTTTATTCCACAATTTTATGCCATTACACCTTAAAAGGGTTTTTGAATAAATTTACATTTCTTTGCCATTATTACAATTCATAAAGATACATAAGTTTGGTACATCAAAAGTTGAAAGCCTAGCCTATTGGTAGTTCCTACCTCAGCTACAGTGACATCAACGCCTATAGGAAACTGCGGAACGTTTCCTATCCGCTCGCGAATTGGGAGCTTGGTCCTGTTCATCTTGTTTATCTGATGTTGTGTGATGAAATAAGAAAGCAAGGGTGAGCAACAAGCCCACCGAAATAGTATGTATAATAATTTATAATATATGAGCATTCTCATAGTACTCAAGAAAGTCTTGGTTAAGAAGAAATGAACCAAGTTGAAATCTTAATGTGACCAAGCCGCAAAATATTCAGTATATATATACATATATACTTTTCACAATCTTTGAAATCCTCTGACATGTATAATATACACAGAGTTCCAGTTTATAACTGTATAAAAATATCGTTGCAAGGTGATCTCATATATCTAACCTTGTCTCAACATTTTTCTGAAAATCTTTAACATGCATAAGATAATCATTTACTAGATATAAGTTCAAAAGATGAAGTTACAAGATACTCCAATATACTTATATCTTTTCTGAATACTACTTGGACTACCACCGTTCAAGTTATAATTAGTTTCAAAAGTTCATCACACTGATGAGACTACAAGATAAGACTTGAATAGATTCAATCTTTGAAATATCATTTGAAAGAAATGAAGTTACGAGATACTTCATTAAGTCCCGATATATATATACACCTATATATATACATTTCATACACTCCTTGAAAACCTCTGTTATGAATATTATAAACAGAGTTGCAATATCCAATAAATTTGGAAAGGAGAAAAACTTGGCATAAACCTGATATCTTGTTGATCAGGCAAAGATACCAATAAGTAACCTTTTCTACTAGTAGATGGACGAATTCCCCACTGGTCATCACCCTAGCAGCAATAGGACCTTATGCTGGACTGCCACTCAGCCACTTACGTATTTGATGGACTCCCACTGAGCCACTTACACTTTCATGGACGCTCACTGAGCCCATGTTGCTTATGCCGACTCAAATAGATGAACTTACTTCCCGAACGATGGGCAAGTAATCAAGATTTTTTCTCAAAACAACAACCTCGTTGCGAATGTAAAATACACCACTTCGCCGGATCCCTCAGGTTTTGAGCGAGTATTTAAATCCCCTTTGAAAGGAAGATCTTAAATATCAAAATGAGTTTTGGGATCCGCTCTAACTTTTAAAAATCATTTTTAAGACTCGAAAACATTTTTAAGAATGTTTGGAGTAATGCTGATTTAATGAAATAAACAGTCCCGATATATTAGAAAATATCTGAATATTATTATTTAAATAATATTCCCATAAGGATAATCCTTATAAAAATAATTGAAGTAAAAGTTTTAAAACTTATACTTGAAATGAATAATAAATAATCAAAGATATACTTATACGAAAGTATGATCTTTATTTGAATAATCAAAAATAAGTTTGATTATCGAAACATTATTCTTTAATAAAATAAAGAATATTATTTAATAAATAAGCGGAGTCATAAGTCCTCAAATGAATATTCAAAATAATATTCATTAAATAAAATAAACGGAGTCTTAAGTCCTCGAATGAATATTCAAAATAATATCCATTAAATAAAGTAAAGTTATCGAATAAACCTTATTCGATTAATAGTTTTGAAAACTATATCAATATATATATATATATATATATTATACTCGGGAACATCAACTCCTGGTTTAGAAAAATGTTCACCTTTGGGTCCCCTATACTAAGGGTATACGCAACTACTGCTTATCTCTAGCATAGGTATTATGCAACTTATAAGCAATTGAATCAACAATTAGATATCAAGATTACGAAACATACATGCATATATACCATATCACATGTTCCAATATATCGCAATATTTGCTAATAACAATCATGCACTTATCACAAGATAATGCATATACATATATTTACATCACAACAACAGTATAACGGGTAGAAAACTTGCCTGAGTGCTCCTGGATAGACTTAAGCTTAGAGTGGGTCCGATAACCTATGAACAACAACATAAGTCGGAATTAAACCCCGGTCGCTTAAGAAACTAGACTTTAACCAATTGAACCCTAACGTTCGCTTTTGCACTTAACGATTCACTTAAGTCGCTCGAGTACCCTCGGTTCCACCATTTTTAATAAATTAACCATTAAGAATTTTAAGGCGATTCTTTCGCGAGTACCCTACCAACTGCCTAATCCACTTTACATAATTGATTCATACTCCAATTAGTCATTTAAGGGCCTTAACCAAGGTTTTAAAGTAAGGTGAGGGGTAAGGGTTCGGTCGCGAAATGCCGTTACTTAAAATGGTCGTTTCTCCTAAACCGTACATCGGATTCAAGCGAACCACATATCAAAACGAAGCTCGTAACATGAAATATCTAATCATGGCAATTGTTAAAACTCAACATTGAGTTGTCGGGTTCTGATGTTAAGAACAAAAACAGTCTAAAGTAAATCGGGCATTACGACAGCTATGTTTACGCGATTACCAAATTTTATCCTACTCCAAATCAACCACAATTCAACCATACAACCAAAATCCATCCATACATCAGTACAAAAGCCCAAACACCTCAAGTTCTCCAATTTATATTATTCTCAAATATGAACTAAAACTATTCTTAAGTTCATTAACTAATAACCAAGATTTACAACTCCAAAAACATCACAAAACCAACTAATCTCTACATATTCAATCACCATGCTTCTCATGAACTATACTACTCATAATAAGCTCTTAATATTCAATAACAATGATAGGTTAAGAGATTATACCTTCCTTGGTGAGTAAGAGTAACTAAGGAGCTTGGAATCACCCTTGAAAGTCCTTACCAAAGCTTAATCTAACCAAAAACACAAGATCAAACAATTTAAATTTCTTGAAAACACTATTCACTCTCTTCTTAAATGATTTATTGAAAGAGATTGTGAAGGAATTTGGAGCTTAAACTCCTAGGATAGCCATAACTAATCATAAGGAACCTTGGATAATTACCTTGCAATTTAACAATGGTTGGATCTTGGATTTTAAAATTTTCTTCTTTGAAAAACAAGAAAAGCCGAGAGCTTCCTCTTGAAATGGGAAAGTGAAGTTTAGTGTTATGATTTGCTTGGCTTGGTTGATATCCTTTTGTTTGTTTAATTAACTTTTTACCATGGTAAAGAATGAATGGTTCACAATCAACCAACCAATCTCTCCTTTTTGTCATGCTTAAGTCACCATGCTTATGTCATCTTCCCACACTTGTCTTCTTCTTGTTGGTGTGATGACATCCTCCTCCACTAACCCCTTTGTTTAACTCCTAATTACTTGGCTAATGATCTCTGATCTGTTATACGGTCCGCTTAACTTTCGTTCTTGTTTATCGTTTGAGGGATCATACCCGGGATCTTATTACTTGGGTTTCCTTAACCTTTCTCAATACATTATATTCCTTTTACGATCCTCTCTTATAATCCTTGAATTTAAATCCTTTTTATCCTGTACCTTATACTCAATTCTTTCGGTATCTGGTGGATTTTCGGGAAAAAATCAAAGTGTTCGAATTTGGATTCTGACGATCTTTACATACACTTATATCCCATATAGAGTACTAATAAGATCTCAGAATAACAATAAAAGAACCCCTACATAGTGTGGCATGAAAAGTTTTCTTATTCAGCATAATCAGCAAAACACTATTCATAAGGGTTACAAAAAGTTCAAAAATTTTGGGGTTATTACACGAATTCTCCCAGCTCTATTTTCCACTTGATCAACCTCCCACAGCCTTGGGACTATGAATGATATTTCTCAGGGGTTGATTTGTTAGCACCTCAATCTTCTGAGCCTGGAAGTAAGGACGCAACTTTCTCGAAGCCATTACCAAGGCTAAAGCAAACTTCTCAATAGTTGAATAATTCAACTCAGCTCCATACAGAATTTTACTGACATAGTACACGGGTTTCTAGATTTTTAGTTCCTCCTTAACCAATACAACGCTCAAGGCACTCTCTGAAACGGCCAAGTATAAGTATAAAACTTCATTCGAAGCTGGCTTGGCCAGCAACGGGACCTGATCCATATATTTCTTTAATTCCTCGAATGCCTTGTGGCTTTCTTCACTCCATACAAAATCCTTAACTTTCTTTAAAGACTTGAAGAACGACAAACACTTGTCTCCAGATTTTGAGATGAATCGTCCCAATGCAGCAACCCTTCCAGTGAGCTTTTGAACATCTTTGATAGTTTTTGGTGGCTCTATGTACAGGATTGCCTTTATTTTATCGGGATTGGCCTCGATTCCTCTCTTGGAGACCATCAATCCCAAAAAAATTCCAGACCCTACTCCGAAAGCACACTTCGTAGGATTTAACATCATCTTATGGTACCTCAAGACCACGAAAGCTTCCCTCAAATGGGTTATATGATCAATCTTTACTAGACTCTTGACTAACATGTCATCAACATAGACTTCCATGGTCTTGCCAATAAGATCCTTAAAAATCTTATTCATCAACCTTTGGTAGGTGGCTCCTGCATTCTTAAGACCAGATGCCATAACAAGATAACAATAAACACCAAAGTCAGTGATGAATAATACATTTGGGATGTCATCCTTATGCATCTTGATCTGATTGTATCCACTAAATCCATCCATGAAGCTCAGCATCTCATGTCTAACAGTGGTATCTATCCTTGGCAACGGGAAACAGTCCTTAGGGCATGCATCATTCAGATCAGTGAAGTCTACACACATCCTCCATTTTCTATTGGCCCTCTTCACCATTACAGGGTTTGCTAACCATTCCGAAAATTGTATCTCCTCAATGAATCCAGCCTCTAAGAGCTTCTCTACTTCCTATTTTTTAGCTTCTTGCCTTTCTGGAGAAAAACTTCTTTTCTTTTTCTTCATTTTCTTCCGATTTGGGTCCACATTCAGCTTGTGAGTAATCAGTTCCGGGTCTATGCCTGGTATATCAGCTGCTGACCATACAAATACGTCACTATTTTCTTGCAAAAATTTCACCAACTTCCCTCTAAGGGGCTCCTCGGGTGTGGCTCCAATGAAAGTCACCTTCTCAGGATCCTTGGGGGCTAAAGGAATCGAAACCAAGTCTTCTGTTGGCTTCCCTCTTTTCTCATCATTCTCTCGAATATCCAGATCTTCAATAGGAAGAACCTGCCCCCAACTCCATCTGCCCTCAGAGAGGCCACATAACAACTTCTAGCCATTTTTTGATCTCCTCTCTCTTCTCCAATCCCATTCCGGGTGGGAAACTTCATAACTGAATGGTAGGAAGAAGGGACTGCCTTGAAGGCGTGTATCCCCGTTTTTCCTATGATTGCGTTGTAAGTTGAACTAGCCTTCACCACCACAAAGTCCAACATCTGTGTTGCTTGCCTTGGTTCCTGACCTATGGTTGTAGGCAACTTGATTATCCCTTCTACGGGGCACTCTACTCCCAAAAATCTATATATCAGCATGTCGGTTGGGGTCAATTGGGAGTCATTATAACTCATCCTTAAAAAGGTGTCATGGAGCAAGATATCCACCAAAGCACCATTATCCACAAGGACCCTCTTAACCGGGCTGTTTCTTATTATAGGTGTTATGACCAGCGGGTCGTCATGAGGAAATTTCACACCCTCTAGGTCAGAATCATAAAAAGCCATTGTTACTCCTGTCCTGGCCCTTTTTGGGGCTTCTCCAATAATATGCATAACTTCCCTGGCATATGCTTTCCTGGAGTTCTTGGATAATCCAGCAGCAGTTCGTCCTCCAAAAATCGTGTTTATCACAGGTCCTCGGGGTCGTGGTCCACCAAAAATTGTATTTATGACTAGTCCCTTGGGCTGGGGATTCCACCCCTGATCGTCTTAGTCCCTCCTACGATCTTCAAAGTTCCCTCTTCCATTGGTATTCCTATCTCTTCCTTCCCCAGTGTACTTGTTCAATCTTCCCTTTCGAAAGAGGAATTCTAATTCATCTTTCAGTTACCTAGACTCATCGGTGTCATGGCCAACATCCTTGTAAAATCTACAATATTTGCTCTTATCTATCTTGGCAGGATCAACCTTCAAGGGTTTAGGCCAACGGATATTTTGATCTTTGTCGATTTCCATCAGGATTTGGCTTCTAGGAGCATTCAGCTTAGCGTATTCAACGAATTTTTTCCCAGGCCCTCCCTTCTTAGGGGTTGAATTAGGGTTTTGCTCAGTTCTAGGATACTTGTCCTTAGCGATGTATTCCAGATCGGTCTTCTGCTTCTTGCCTCCAGTGGGCTCGTTGCTCACTACTGTCTTCCTCATGTTCTCTTCTACCTTGATGTACTTCCCGACCCTATCTTGAGCTGCAACATGCTTTCAGGGGGGCGTTTGGCCAATGACATCTTGAAGAACTCATCCCTTGTTCCCTGTTGCAGTGCTATCATGGCTACCTTGTCATCAAGATTCGGGACTTTTAGAGCTCCCTTTGTGAAATAATTTAGGTAGTCTCTCAAGGATTCCTTTGCTCCCTACACAATGCTCATGAGGGACACTCTCCCGCTGATGATCTGTTTAATAAAAGCCTGACTTAATTCTCTGAAGGACCCAATAGAGTTCGGGGGCAAACGACTATACCACCTTTGAGCCATACCCGATAGGGTTTGAGGAAAGGCCCGACACTTAATAGCATCATTCACGGGCTGCAACAACAGTGCATTAGAGAATGTCCTGACATGATTAGCAGGATCTCCCGTGCCATCATAAGCTTTGATAGTTGGTATCTTGAACTTCCTTGAGATATGGGCGTTCATTATTTCTTCAGTGAATGGTGGAGTAGGATCATCAGGATCTCCAAGGGGAAGGAGATTGCTTGGATCAACCCTTGGGACAACAGCCCTTCTCTGTATTGGACCGTCCAGGTCTATGATAGGAGGAGGATTTCTCCCCCTTGGAGGTAGTGGGGGTCTGGAGGTCTAGTGCGCCTTGATAAGTGGCATTTTATACCACTTAGAACGTCTTAAAATGGCTTAAATTGGTGTCTTGAAATCAAGTATTTTGTCTATTTGATGCGTTTTTCTAGTGTTTGTACATTTCAGGGTATAAGTTGCATTTCGGAGGAGTAATCATCAAGAATAAGCCGTGGCATGTGTTAAGCATTGCGAGAGGAAAGAAAGGGGCAGATTGCAGCGAAGAAACGGAGCAAACTCAGGAATTTTCCAGTAGGGTCCTGAGCGCCCGCTCAGCTATGCTGAGCGGCCGCGCAGGGTCGGGAAAAATAATAATCTGTTTTAGACTTCTACTTCTGTTTGGCTTCCAACTTCTATGTAATATGAGTTTTATGGGACTATTATATAAGTAGATTTGGAGACGTTTTCACAAGGTTGGATCGTTGTATTAAGCAAGGAGCGAAGGAGATAAGGAAGAAGACCGTTTTAGCACATCGCAATGAAGAGGAAGCATATTTTTTTGTGATTCTTATTTCGTTATAACGTTGGATGCTAGTTTTCTTGCTTTTGAACCTAATTACTCTTGTGACGTACTATGGTTTAATATAATTAGTTTAGTTATTATTCTCTTGTGTTTATTTATCATGTTTTCATATGAACCCATGATGAGGATAAGTGCTATCATGGGCTAATCGTGATCATGGGGTCGTAACGGATTTACTATGGAATTCTTTAGTTAGTTGTTTAATACCTTAGTGTGTGATGATTGTATGATATCTAGTATTGGTTGCGCGTATTCGTCTTATGTGCGTCGCGAACATATAAGATAGGGTGTTAATCTCTTGTGAAGTGATGGTGGATCTCGAGATTTAGAACTTGCCATGCTAGCATAAGTTCATGTATGATGTGCATGGTTAGTGGGTAACTCTAACCGTTTTATTCGCCTTGTGTAATCAAAAGGAATAACTTGTGCTTAAATCACTATGTTGTCAATTTCTGTAGACATATAGGAACTCAACATAATTGATGCCTATTCAACTTCTATCTTAATTGTGGATGTTTGGTAGAATGGTATTAGTACAATGAAAGTTGGCTTTTATCAGTTTCGTGTTATTCGATTAATATCATCACCGTTGCATGCTAAGGGTAATAACAATAACTATTGAAGGAAGTAGTAATGAAGTTGTGATCTCATGAGTGTTTTAATATTGTTAATTCGAAGTGTTAATTAAGTGATTAATTAAGTAGTTAATTGTAGTTAATATTTAGTCAATAATTCTAAGTGTTAGTGTTTTAACATTGAGAAGTAATCATACATTGGTGAGTGAGTTTAATTGAACAATAATTAGTCTGAGTCTCTGTGGGAATGAACTAGAAAGTATTCTATATTACTTGCGAACGCGTATACTTGCGTGTATTATTAGCGCGTGTTTTCGCCCTAACAAGTTTTTGGCGCCGCTGCCGGGGACTCGGCATATTTGTTTAGTTTATGTACTTAACATCATTGGTCGTTAGGACTCAGTGATTAAGACGTAATTGTTACTTATTATTTCTGGTTGTGTTTCAGGTACTTTAGCGAGCGTTTATGCAAACTCGTTCTCGTACTCGCAAGAGGACTTTAGATACAGCTGAGGAGATAGACGAAGTTCTTGATATTTCGGAGAAGATATATTTTGAAGATTCGGATTCAGGAAGTGAGCAGAAAGAACCAGTAATCATGGGTGATCGTATTGTTCAAGCCGATCCAGCTCTTATGGACTTTTCTCGGACTAAAATTGATGACATTCAGTCAAGCATTCTTCATCCGGCTATTCAAGCTAACACCTTTGAAATCAAGCCGGGCACTATTCAGATGGTGCAGAATTTTGTTTCTTTTGGAGGTGCTGCGACTGAAGACCCCAACATGCACATAAGGAATTTTGTCGAGATCTGCAGTACTTTCAAGTATAATGGCGTGACTGATGAGGCTATCAAGCTGAGGCTTTTCCCATTCTCACTGAGGGACAAAGCTAACGATTGGTTACATTCTGAACCAGCTGGGTCCATCACTACTTGGCAAGATATTGTGCAAAAGTTTCTGGTGAAGTTTTATCTGATGGCAAAGACTGTAGCTATGCGGAGTGCTCTTACTCAGTTTGCGCAGCAACCTACAGAATCTATGTGCGAAGCTTGGGAACGCTACAAGGAAATGTTGAGAAAGTGTCCACATCATGGAATGCCCGATTGGATATTGATCACTTGTTTTTATAATGGTTTGGGGGCCCAATCTCGGCCCATGCTCGATGCAGCAGCTGGAGGCGCCTTGTGGGCCAAAAGCAATACTGAGGCTTATAATCTTATTGAGACTATGGCTGCAAATGAGCATCAAAACTCAACTCAGAGGATGATGCCTGGAAAGGTAGCAGGTATTCTGAAAGTCGATGCAGCCACTGCTATTGCAGCGCAGCTCCAAGCGCTGTCTATGAAGGTCGATTCTCTAGCTATATATGGAGTTAACCAAATAGCTATGGTCTGTGAGCTTTGTGCAGGTTCTCATGCTACGGATCAGTGTTCTCTTGTCAATGAATCTGTTCAGTATGTGAACAATTATCAGCGATAACAGCAGCATGTGCTAGCTACTTATCATCCCAACAACAGAAATCATCCAAATTTCAGCTGGGGTAATAATCAAAATGCTATTCAGCCACCATATCAGCAGGGTGTGAGTAAACAGTTCAATCCACCTGGATTCCAGCAACCATAGCAATATGCTCAAAGGCAATCATATCCTCAACGGGGAAGTGCAGCTGCACCTACTAGTGCTGATTTTGAGGAACTTAAGCTGTTATGCAAGAGTCAGGTGGTTTCTATCAAGACCTTGGAAAATTAAATCGGTCAAATAGCCAATGCAGTGCTCAATCGTCAACCTGGAACACTTCCCAGTGATACAGAAGTGCCAGGCGGGAAGGAAGCTAAAGAACAAGTCAAGGCTATTACCTTAAGGTCTGGGAAAGTTGCTGATGCTGAAAAGGCAAAAGAAGGAGAAGCTGAAGTTAGAGATGAAGAAGCTAAGCAAAAGGAGAAAGCGGTGGAACCAAGGAAGACTACTGTTGAACACACTCTGCCTGAGGGTAATACAGGGGACAGCTCTATCCTCCACCACCTTTCCCTAATAGATTGCAACAACAAAAGCTGGATAAGCAGTTAGGTAAGTTTCTGGAGGTGTTCAAGAAACTTCACATCAATATACCTTTCGCTGAGGCTCTGGAGCAAATGCCTAGTTATGCGAAGTTTATGAAGAGTATTCTTTCAAGGAAGGTGAAACTGGATGACCTTGAGACCGTTGCTCTAACGAAAGAATGCAGCGCTGTTCTGTAGCAAAAGTTACCTCCAAAGCTTAAAGATCCAGGTAGCTTCACCATTCCTTGCACCATTGGCAAGTTGTCATTTGACAAGTGCCTTTGTTATTTGGGAGCAAACATCAATCTGATGCCGTTGTCGATCTTTAAAAAGTTGGATTTGCCTGATCCAAAACCCACCTACATGTCTCTACAATTGGCTGATCGTTCTATTACTTACCCAAGGGGCATAGTGAAGGATGTGCTAGTCAAGGTGGACAAGCTCTTCTTTCCTGCAGACTTTGTTATTCTGGATTTCGAGGAAGATAAGAAGATTCCCATAATCTTGGGAAGACCTTTTTTGGCTATTGGACGTACCTTGATAGATGTACAGAAAGGTGAACTTACTATGCGGGTGCAGGATCAGGATGTGACCTTCAATGTATTCAAAGCAATGAAATTCCCTACAGAAGATGAGGAGTGCTTAAAAGTGGATGTGATTGATTCTGCAGTTACTTCAGAACTCGATCATATGCTAATGTCTGATGCATTAGAAAAGGCCTTAGTGGGGGATTTTGACAGTGATGATGAAGATGGCAACGAGCAATTACAATTTTTGAATGCTTCTCCCTAGAGGCGAAAGCTGGACATGCCGTTTGAATCTCTTGGTACTTCTGACCTCAAGAATGTTGAAGGAAAGCTCAAACCATCAATTGAGGAAGCACCTACCTTGGAGCTCAGGCCATTACCTGAACACTTGAGGTATGCTTTTTTAGGTGATGCATCTACTTTACCTGTTATTATTGCATCTGACCTTTCAGGTAGTGAGGAAGACAAGCTCTTAAGGATTTTGAGAGAATTCAAATCAGCTATTGGATGGACCATAGCAGACATCAAAGGGATCAACCCTTCATATTGTATGCATAAAATTCTGCTAGAGGAGGGTAGTAAGCCAACTGTTGAGCAACAGCGCAGACTGAATCCTATCATGAAGGAGGTGGTGAAGAAAGAAATTCTGAAATTGCTGGATGCAGGCATCATTTATCCTATTTCGGACAGTTCTTGGGTGAGCCCCGTACAATGTGTGCCTAAGAAAGGAGGTATCACTGTGGTAGCAAATGAGAAGAATGAGCTCATCCCTACTCGAACAGTTACAGGATGGAGAGTATGCATGGACTACCGAAAATTGAACAAGGCCACGAGGAAGGATCACTTCCCTCTTCCATTTATTGATCAGATGCTTGACAGGTTGGCTGGTCATGAGTATTATTGTCTTCTGCATGGCTACTCAGGGTATAATCAGATTTGTATTGCACCAGAGGATTAGGAAAAGACTACCTTCACTTGTCCATTTGGCACGTTTACTTTTCGCAGAGTTTCGTTTGGTTTATGTGGCGCACCTGCCACTTTTCAGAGATATATGATGGCTATATTCTCTGACATGATTGGAAATAATGTCGAGGTGTTCATGGACGACTTCTCCGTCTTTGGACATTCGTATGATGAATGTTTGAATAATCTTCGTGCCGTGCTCAAAAGGTGTGTGGAAACGAATTTGGTGCTCAATTGGGAGAAATGTCATTTTATGGTGCGTGAAGGCATTATTATGGGGCATAAGGTCTCTAGCAAGGGTCTTGAGGTGGATAAAGCCAAGGTGGGAGTCATTGAAAATCTTCCACCAACTATTTCTGTGAAAGGAATCCGTAGTTTTCTTGGTCATGCGGGTTTTTATCGGCGGTTCATCAAGGACTTTTCAAAGATATCTAAGCCGTTGTGCAACTTGCTTGAGAAAGATGTGCCTTTCAAATTTGATGATGAATGTTTGACGGCATTCGAGACTCTCAAGAAAAGTTTAATTACTGCACCAGTTATTACAACACCAGATTGGACAGAGCCTTTTGAGATGATGTGTGATGCGAGTGATTATGCGGTAGGTGCAGTTCTTGGGCAGCGCAAGAATAATCTCTTTCATGTGGTCTACTATGCTAGTAAGACCTTAAATGGGGCCCAAATGAACTACACCACTACTGAGAAGGAGCTCTTGGCTATAGTCTTTGGTTTCGAGAAATTTCGATCTTATCTGCTTGGGACAAAAGTGACAGTATTCACAGATCATGCGGCCATTCGCTATTTGGTTTCCAAGAAGGATTCGAAGCCGAGACTCATTCGTTGGGTGCTCTTACTACAGGAATTTGAGTTAGAGATCAAGGATCGAAAAGGTACTGAGAATTAAGTAGCTGACCATCTCTCTAGATTGGAGAATACCGAGTCTACTTCACAGGATAAGACATTGATCAACGAATCTTTTTCGGATGAGCAGTTGTTCATAGTTCAAGAGGAAGAGCCATGGTTTGCCGATATTGTAAACTATCTTGTCAGCAATATAATGCCTCATAATTTGACCTCAGCTCAAAAGAAGAAGTTTCTGCATGAGGTGAAGTGGTATATGTGGGATGAACCATATTTGTTTAGACAGGGAGCTGACCAGATCATCAGGAGATGTATCTCGTTCTGTGAGACGGAGGGGATATTATGAGACTGCCACTCCACAGTTTATGGTGGGCATTATGGTGGTGAGAAGACGGCAGCTCGTATTCTGCAAGCAGGTTTTTTCTGGCCTATTTTGTTTAAGGATGCTCATCAGTTTGTTTTAAGGTGTGATCGTTGCCAAAGAGTGGGAAATTTGACGAGAAAGGATGAGATGTCGTTAAATGTGATGCTTGAAGTTGAGGTCTTTGATGTTTAGGGAATCGATTTCATGGGGCCTTTTGTCTCGTCCTGCAATAATCAGTACATCTTGCTGGCAGTCGATTATGTCCCAAAATGGGTAGAAGTCAAAGCTCTACCGACAAATGATGCAAAGGCAGTGTTGAATTTTCTTCATAAGCAGATTTTTACAAGGTTTGGAACGCCTCGGGTAATCATAAGTGACGAAGGGTCGCATTTCTGCAACCGTAAGTTCACTTCTATGATGCAGCGTTATAATGTGAATCTCCGAATTGCTACTGCCTATCATCCGCAAACAAATGGTTAAGCGGAAGTGTCTAACAGAGAGATCAAGCATATTCCAGAGAAGGTTGTTTGTCCATCAAGGAAGGGTTGGTCTTTAAAGCTCGATGAAGTTGTTTGGGCTTACAGAACAACATACAAAACTCCACTTGGTATGTCCCCGTTTTAATTGATGTATGGTAAGGGATGTCATTTACCTGCAGAGCTTGAGCATAAGGCCTATTGGGCGTTGAAAAAGTTGAACCTGGATTTAGATACGGCTGGTAAGAAGAGAATGCTTCAGCTTAATGAACTTGATGAATTTCGACTTCAAGCGTACGAGAATAACAAAATGTACAAGGAGAAGGTGAAGAGGTGGCACAATAGGAAGCTGCATCCTAAGTTATTCGTGTCGGGGCAACAAGTTCTCTTATTCAACTCTCGTCTCCGACTTTTTCCTGGGAAGTTGAAATCAAGGTGGTCTGGACCTTTTATTGTCAAAACTGTGTTTCCACATGGAGCATTGGAGATTTTTGAGAATGATCCGGACCAGGCATTCAAGGTTAATGGTCAACGTTTGAAGCACTACTATGGGGATACGGCAAACCGAGAAGTGGTTAGTGCCATTTTATTGTCAACTTGAGGAAGGTACGCAACGTCAAGCTAATGACGAAAAAGAAGCGCTGTGTGGGAGGCAACCCATGATTTGTTGTTACAGGAACCCTTAGAAGTTAATAACCTATCCAAAACCATAAAAAATTCAGAAAAACCGGGCTTGAAATTTTTTTTCCAGAGACCCCCTGAGCGCCCGCTCAGCTTTGCTGAGCGACCGCTCAGGGGTCGGCTGCCAGAAATTTTTTTAAGTTCATAAAAAATCCAAAAAAATCAAAAAATCAAAAAAATAAATTACAGCCCCATTACCCACGAATTCTTTTCCCATTACCCCATGATTTTATCCCTCCAACCCACTCCTAATCTAATTTTAACCTAATCCATACCCTATATATACATACACCTATACCATACATCTCCTACACACTTTCTACACTTGAACTCTCTCCCAAACACAAAAATACTATTCTCAAGCACTTTTATTCAGATTCAATGGCACCCAAGAGAGCAAGGACTATTGATAGCAGCAGCACAGTCCCTACTGCCGATTCATCGAGGGGTACTGCTGCGAGGCCTCGGTTGAATGACAGAGCTGCGGAGGAGGAGTACACTAGCCTTTTGGGGAAACCGATTCTGAAGGAGAGAGGGTTTTTACCATCGGGGAGGGATGGTGAGTTGCTACCTATGATTGCAGAGAAGGGGTGGATAGCTTTCTGTGAGTCGCCTGAAGCAGTACCGATGAGTGTGGTTCGCGAGTTCTATGCGAACGCGAAGGCCGAGAATAATGGGTTTTCTGTGGTCCGAGGGCTGACGGTTGATTATCACCCAGCGGCGATTCACTGTGTGATTGGGCAGCGAGAGAGGAAGCCCGAGGAGGAGAACTGGAATGAGAAGACTGCTGAGGATTTCGACTTGGATTTGATTTGTGCTACTCTCTGTAGGTCGGGCACAGTTTGGACCTTCAAGACAGGAACTAATGAATATCGTCACTTTCCGGCGATCGCTATGAACAGGTATGCCCGTGCATGGAATGCGTTTATTTATGCTAATATTCTGCCTTCTTCGCATGCACATGAGGTCACAGTTGAGAGAGCACAGTTGTTGTGGGGAATTTTGAATGAGGAGTACTATGTGGACCTTGGTGAGTTCATCTACCAAGGGATTCTGAAGTTTTTGAGGGGAGCTAAGCACATGAACATCCCTTATGCATCCACGGTCACGAAAATTTTCCGAGCAGTGGGAGTGAACTGGCCGTCTCATGAACAGTTGCAGTTGTCGGCCGCTCCGATTGATTCCGGGACTCTGAATGGGATGCAGGAGTGGACCGGTGGTGAGCCCGAGGAGCATGGGCTGGGTTATCATCTTCCAGGAGGGCATCCAGCATGAGGTGCTACTATGGCTAGGCCTAGGCATGATGAGGCTGGTTCTTCAAGAGCTCAAGAGGGTGCTGGGATGGCTGATGCCCAGTATAGGAGGCTGTCACGGCGGATGGATGCCATGTACGAGACACAGAGCAGGTTTGCTCAGGAGCACACCCTTGCGTTAGGGACTCCTTTTCGGGGCCTTAGAGCTGATATCCAGTGGCCAGTTTTTGGTGCGGACTCTGCATACCCGCCGCCTGATACTCCACCCATTGAGGGTGATGATGATGATGACTACGAGTAGGTATACCCTGTGTTCCTTTCTACTACCTTCACTGGGGACAGTGAAGATTTTAAGTTTGGGGGTGGTAGTTAAGGAATATTTTGTGTGTGTGTGTCATATAGATGCATATTCATGATAGTTAGTTCATATAGTTGCATAATTTTTGCCATATAGTTTTTTTATTATTATTTTATAGCTTTATTTGTCTATCATATCATATAGCTCATGCATATGCCATGATCCCTTTTGCGATAATTTACTGACCGATTTGTGATGTTGATGCGAGTGTAGTGATAGCATTTAAGTGATGTTGAGTCGTGTAGGTTGATATGCATGCTAGAAGCACTTGTATTTTCACTAAGTCTTAGAAAATGCTTAAGGACTAGAGTGTTGTTATGATCTGATTATTTTCGAGGTTAATCTATTTATTATGCTTAGAATTTGATAATAGGTTCTTAGTGATAAAGGCATGAAAAAGAAAAAAAATGGAGTAAAAATGGAATTTGTTGCTAGTTGTGGCTAGGCGTCAATGGGCTAGTAGCCGGCTCACATGTTATGCGAGTAGTCTAGGGTTGAGCAAGATGGAGCGAAACGCACTTGCTCAGAAATCTTGAAAAAAAAACAGAAAAAAAGAGAAGTATGTGTTTATGCATAATTGATCACGAGTGGGCTCTTTGGTATTCGAGTTATTAAGTTCTTCGGGGACTTTGTGCCTAGTGACTTAAGGCTTTTAGAGTTTGGGATCCGCTAACCTAACGCTCGCTACATGGATACCATTGTATAAGTCTTTTGTGAACCTCACTCATTGCACGGTCAAATAAGCATTATTGTTGTGAATAAAAAGCATGATTCCGTAATAAGCTCCATGATTCTCGTAGTGTTATAAGTCACTTTGTGCCTAGAATTTTTATTCTTTGTATAATCATGTGATTGCCTTGATGAAAGTTGAGTCATAATAATTGGTCTAGTTCTGAAGCATATCTGTTAAGCATCTGCACACACCACGTTTCTAGCTGTATGTCCGTTTGTATGATTTGATTGATCTTTAGTCGCCTAATTGCACTTGTTGAGATGTTGTAAGTTGGTTGGATTGGTCGAAGTAAGAGGGATCGCTGTATTTTATATAGATTGCATTCATGCATGTTTTTATTTGTTTTTGAGTCTGTGACGCTTGAGGACAAGCATCGATTTAAGTTTGGGGGTGTGATAAGTGGTATTTTATACCACTTAGAACGTCTTAAAATGGCTTAAATTGGTGTCTTGAAATCAAGTATTTTGTGTATTTGATGCGTTTTTCTAATGTTTGTGCATTTCAGGGTATAAGTTGCATTTCGGAGGAGTAATCATCAAGAATAAGCCTTGGCATGTGTTAAGCATTGCGAGAGGAAAGAAAGGGGCAGATTGTAGCGAAGAAACGGAGCAAACTCAGGAATTTTCCAGTAGGGTCCTGAGCGCCCGCTCAGCTATGCTGAGCGGCCGCGCAGAATGCTGAGCGGCCGCACAGGGTCGGGAAAAATAATAATCTGTTTTAGACTTCTACTTCTGCTTGGCTTCCAACTTCTATGTAATCTGAGTTTTATGGGACTATTATATAAGTAGATTTGGAGACGTTTTCACAAGGTTGGATCGTTGTATTAAGCAAGGAGCGAAGGAGATAAGGAAGAAGACCGTTTTAGCACATCGCAACGAAGAGGAAGCATATTTTCTTGTGATTCTTATTTCGTTGTAATGTTGGATGCTAGTTTTCTTGCTTTTGAACCTAATTACTCTTGTGACGTACTCTGGTTTAATATAATTAGTTTAGTTATTATTCTCTTGTGTTTGTTTATCATGTTTTCATATGAACCCATGATGACGATAAGTGCTATCATGGGCTAATCGTGATCATGGGGTCGTAACGGATTTACTATGGAATTCTTTAGTTAGTTGTTTAATACCTTAGTGTGTGATGATTGTATGATATCTAGTATTGGTTGCGCGTATTCGTCTTATGTGCGTCGCGAACATATAAGATAGGGTGTTAATCTCTTGTGAAGCGACGGTGGATCTCGAGATTTAGAACTTGCCATGCTAGCATAAGTTCATGTATGATGTGCATGATTAGTGGGTAACTCTAACCGTTTTATTCGCCTTATGTAATCAAAAGGAATAACTTCTGCTTAAATCACTATATTGTCAATTTCTGTAGACATATAGAAACTCAACATAATTGATGCCTATTCAACTTCTATCTTAATTGTGGATGTTTGGTAGAATAGTATTAGTACAATGAGAGTTGGCTTTTATCAGTTTCGTGTTATTCGATTAATATCATCACTGTTACATGCTAAGGGTAATAACAATAACTATTGAAGGAAGTAGTAATGAAGTTGTGATCTCATGAGTGTTTTAATATTGTTAATTCGAAGTGTTAATTAAGTGATTAATTAAGTAGTTAATTGTAGTTAATATTTAGTCAATAATTCTAAGTGTTAGTGTTTTAACATTAAGAAGTAATCATACATTGGTGAGTGAGTTTAATTGAACAATAATTAGTCTGAGTCTCTGTGGGAACAAACTAGAAAGTATTCTATATTACTTGTGAACGCGTATAATTGCGTGTATTATTAGCGCGTGTTTTCGCCCTAACACACCTCCAAGTCATGCTTCAACCTTTGAATCTCAGCCTCGTGAGCCCTGATTCTTTCCTGCACTTCTTGGGGATTCATCCCCTAGGTGCTCCTAGGACGTTGTCTACTATCAGCCATCGGCTCTTTCCAGCACGTCTCTTTCTTGGGGCGACTTCATCATCTGAAGATTCGGAATCTCTCTCAGTGTAAGGACCAGAAAATTCCTGATCCTCAGGGATAGGAGCCAAACCTTGTATATAGGGAGGTGTTCGCCCTCGTGCTTCATCCCGTACAGCATGTCCACTTCCTCCAACCTCGGGGTAAAGGGGCACCCCATATGGGGGGTTAGTAGTCACAATAGTTGAATACTCATACCCAGCGGGTCGAGAATTCACAGGTGTATGTAGCTGCTAAAGTTGGGAATTCATCCCTTGACTAGTCGAGGGAATCGTCCCTTGTGGCTGAGGTTCAGTTTCCCCCACCTGGGCTCCTCCTTGGGTGGTGGCATAGGTTGAATGAGCAGGTACCTCCACGGTTGACGAAATCGTTTGGATTGTCCCCGCGGGGGTTCCTCCTTTAATGACCCTAATTGTTCTCCGTGTTCTCGCCATGATTGTTATTGTGCTTTCCCACAGACGGCGCCAAATATTATGGATTAAAAACTAAGATGTATAATTGTTGTATTTATTACTAAGGAATGTGAGCTTCGTGACTCGATTTGACTGCTCTTATGTTTCGTGACTCAAGATGCCTACTACCTTGCTGATTGTCAATGATTAAGTCAAAAAACGTAGTTCTTGGTGATACTTGCCCTCAGGGCTATGGCGGCGAGGGATCACCAAGGACGTAATGACTTTCATGTCCTCCAAGGACTAAGTCTTAAACGTAGTTCTGATTAGTGGGATGAGACCCCTTATATAGATGTTGGGAGTCCTTGAATTGGACTTGGGTTAGGAGACTTGGTGGTCAAGTCTCAGAATTAGATTGAACTTTGGAGTCCTAAGAAGTAGGAAGCTGATTCCTTATCCCACCAAGTTCCTTGGGGGTCAATCTACAAGGATTTATTTCTCCACTAGGACTCATCTTATCAGCTGACTTATCCCTTATTAATTAATTACGAAATTAATTAATATTCAGGGTTTTGGGCCTTCTCAAATGGGCCTAGCTGTTGGCCCAATTCTGATACGATTAATGCAACATTAATTACATACCCAGACCTTATTTTCTTCCCTATCAATATACAAATCAGTTAATTGCTTAACCTTCAAATCAATTTTTATTATCTGAATATTAAAATAATTATCAAACTAAATATTATATGAATATTAAAATAATTATTAAACTAAATATAGACCAAGTTATAGCATACATGTAAGTGTATAAACAAGTTTGTATATTAAAATTGGCTAATTATTCTAGTCTCGAATCATTTTTTTTTAAATAATTATTAAAATAAATACAAAATTAGATATATGAGCCACTTATGAATATATTTAATATCAATCAAATTAAACGAGACTCTAGCTCAAATGGTTGAAGTTGTAAATTAAAACCTAGATGTCATGGGTAAGGGTACGATTATAAATTTTGTATATCAAATTGGGTTAATTATCCAAGCCTATCATTTTTTATAATGTGAAGATTAAAATAAATATCAAATTAAACATAGGACAAAATATTGTGCATATATATATATAATTATAATACTCAGAATTGGGTACAATTTAGTTAAACCGTTATACCCTTATTTTGGTTATTAAAAATAAAAATAAATATTGTCAACCACTAGACTAGATATAGTATCATTATCCTCCTAAACTACGACCATGCTAAAGCACGATCAAATTTTATCCTACTAAATTACGATCAGAGCTTCTTTCTAATTATTTTTTTAATTTTTATACAAACATGTAATTATATATATATATATATATGTGTGTGTATCTTTGTGTGTGTACATATTAATATTATTAAATATTTGGGTAAATAAAATTTTAAAAATATTTAAATATTAAAGGAAACCGTGCATCGCATAGGGTTCAAGTTAGTATGGTATAAAAAAGATAGTATATCAAATCGGGCTCATTATCTAAGTCACGGATAATTTCCTATTATATGAATGTTAAATATATTAAATGACTATCTAATCAAACGAGGGTCTTGTTCAAGAAAGATATTATAGGGGTAAAAACGTAATTCGAATAAAATGTATACCTAATATAAATATTAATATAAATATTTAATTAAATATAAGATACACTTATGAATATATTAAAAGCTTATTTAATCAAATGAGGTCTTCGAGTGTTTTAAATTGTAAATTCAAATTTTGATGTCATGGGTTGAATTCCCATTGATAACAATATTTGTTTCTGTAATCAAAAGATAATACGAGGGTAAAATTATAATTTGAATAAAATATTCCCCCAAGATGTATATTAAAATAAAGAAATTAAATATAAGTGCAAGTTATGAATATATTAAATGAATATCTAATCAAATCAGGCTCCTGTACAAGTTGTTGAAGTTGTCAATTTAAACTTAGATGTCACAGATTCAATTAATACTGACAATAATATTTTTTATGAATATCAAAAGATTATATAGGGGTAAATAGTAATTTCGAATAAAATATTTCCCAATAATTCATGTTGCAATATTATATATATTTGTTTGTGTTGTGTAATAGTTTTACTCGATTTCACTATTGCGACTAAATACAGTTTGAATTATTCAAAAAATTGAAGTTGTCTATGCCATTGTTTTTGGTTGATTTCAGTTGTATACATGGTTATAAAGCTGCAAAAATGTATTTTAGTAAAAAAATTGTTTTCTTATAATATTTTTGGAAAATTATGTTATTGCACAAATGTTTTGAAAATTATGCTTTTTTAAAAAAAACTTTTCTGCCAACAAGCATTTTTTAAAAACCTCTACATTTTAATTAATTCTAATAAAATATATTTTTCATTATTAAAACAAGTATGCTCAAACGATAGCTTATGCTTTGACTATTAAACAACTACACGAGCTTCAAAATATAAAAAGCTTGTACTTTTAGATAAATGGACCAATTTCATATGTTTCCCAATTTATAGTGATTGCCGATGATTTTAGTTTGAATCTGACAACAACAAAATCGTTTTGGATGATAAATAGGTATGGTTTGGCCGAGACATGCGCCTATTTGATAATTATGCTTTACGCAGTAAGCTTCACATTGAGGATTATCAAAGTTTCCTTTGCATTCAAGCTTTGTACACACAGGAGGGACATCTGCATTTGTCATAATAAATAAAAATATAAGTGTATTGAACATAAAGGGAAGAAATATAAATATAATAAATACGTATGTCAATATATATGTACCACCGGCAAGGGCAATAAAGAAATTGTTGGCATCACATAAAATAATAAAGAATGTAAGGAGTAGTAGTCTAGCCATTTTAGGCATCACAAATTTCTTATTTTCCTCTTTTTATCACAAGCACAAATTTCATTCTATCTTCATTTGATATTTTCTTACCAGTACAGAGTTGGTTATATATATACTTATTACTTACATATAAACTTAAAAAGCAGTTAATGTATATGGGAATTCAAAATATAAATTTAAAATAATTTAATGAGATTGTTATGTTACGAATTTTAACTACTTTACAGATTATACATATAGTTAGTTTTTTGGAATATTGAATATATTTTCTATAAGATTAAAAGATGCTATTAGGTTCGTGACAAAAAGAGAGGTTATCGGGTTATAACTTTTAACTCTTTATTTTATATTAAATATAGATTCACTTTGTTAAATATTCAATACAAGTTTTAAAGGATTTAATGATATATTATTATATTATGGATTTTAACCGCTTGAGTCAAAGTGGTGCATTTAATCTTGAATATGTAAAGATCCACTAAATTCTTGTTAATTTTCATTTTTTCCTAAACTCTTTTAAATCTTATATGAACCTTATCTACCAATTCTAAGCGAGGTGGAATCTTAAGTCAAGTCTCAAAGTAATTGATCATTTTTTTTTTACTTTTTTAGTCAAATTAACTAAACGAGTATTAAAAATAATTCATTTTGGATATCAATGACCAGGAAGAAGGGGGTGAATGCCTAGTTTAATTTTTTTTTTATATAATCTGAAACTCGAGATATCAAATATCAAAGTGTAATAAATTCAGCTAGTAAAAACATTAAGAGATTTTTTCCAACTTACTTTATAATACAAATTAAACTATTACTACAACTCCAAGAAATGTAACAGTGGTGTCTTTCTTGACTTCAACTCAAGAAAAAAACTTTCGGGTTGGCTTGCACAGAAAAGGAAAATTCACTCTGTTCTACACACTAAAGAATGTGATGTGCACTCTATTAATAATATATTATACTACAAGTTGTGCACACCCATTTATAAAAGACAGTCCTATACTACAAAGGGGATGCATTACAGCTTTACGAGGACCGCCATGATTCTGTTATATGCTCATGATCTTTAGTTGTGTGTTTAATTTTCTTTCTATCCAAATTTAACTATAAGTTTGACACTTGTCCATGGACCATCTCCATATATAATGTGCTGTAGTGTTTTTTTCTTGAATTTCTTGAAATTGTACCTTGATTTGTCTTTTTTGTAAAATGACTAAGTGAAGATATCGTGAACTCCGCTTCCATTGACTTCACGATATAGCTTATCTTGGACTTCACGATATAGCTCATCTTGGACTTCACGATATAGTATAATTATGGACTTTATGATATGGTGTAATTTTGGACTTCACAATATAGACCAATTGTGGACTTCACGATATAGAACAGAATTAGAGTTCACGATCTAGTACAAAATTGGACTTCACAATATGACTTTAAACTGGATTTCACTATATAGTTTTGATGGACATCGCGATATAGCTTTTCTGGAAATAATGTAGGCATAATAAGTTTAGCATGTCTAAATAATAAAGTAGACATAATGAACCTTGGATAAAAAAATTTCATTACATCTTCGTCTTGAAGTCTTACCCAGCTTTTTGCTCAGCTCCTTCATGATCATTCCTCCAACATTGATCTATTTGTTGTAACAAATTAAGTAGGCCAGCTTCACAACAAATTGGCTTATCTGATCTCAGCTAGCCTTTTTGTACAAAAATGCCTTTTGTAGAGCATCAAATAGCATTAACAAATCCTTTATCGCATTCTTCTTTTTCAACTAGGACATGTTAATCCCATTTCTATAACTGATGCAGTCTAAAAACTCCACCATTTCCTCGTTAGTTGCTTCAGCATCAAGATTTTCAGTTGGAAGACCCAGTGCTTTGTTAACATCATTCTGATTAAAGATGACTACAACATCCTTGATATCATAATTGATTTCAATAAGAGTTGTCCCATCTTTAAGTCCAATATATGCATAAGTTGTAGTCTTCCAAAACTCCTCTAGGACCTCAACATAGAGTGAGGGATTTACAGTAAAAGCACTTTTGAGATCAAAGGAGTTGAGGAATTTTACAAACTAACTTGTATTGATCCTTGATATTATTTTCAGCAGAAAATGTTAGGTAGTTTCTGGTGTCAGGAATTATGAGATTTACCGGTGATTGTTTAGGTTCCATTTAGAGAATTGAAATTGAAGAATTGGTTTAGGGTTTGAGATTTTTTGAGAGAAAAAGAGTTTCAAGAGTTTTGAATTTTGATTACACGATTAAAATTGAATTGAGAATATGATTAAGGCATATGTATTGAACACAATGCGATATAAATACAAAATATGTATTGCATAGTCTGAATATCGCATAGTCCAAATGTACTGTATCGTATAGTCGGAAATGAAATATGTCGTAGAGTCATATTTAAACTATATAGTGAAGTCCAAATAGATTACTATATAACAAAGTCTAAATGAACTATATAAATGAACTATATCGCATAGTCTAAAACTCATTATATAGTGAAGTCTAAAATGAACTTGACCGCATAGTCTAAAATAAACTATGTCGAGTATTCTGATGAAGTGAGTGATATTTATATAGCGAAGTCATAAATATGAATAAAATGTCAAAGTACTGATAATTCTTAGAAATATCAAAACTGAAATTTTAATAAATCATTTCTTTGTTTGATGGTGATAAATCACAAAAATTCAGAAAATACAACAGAGTAAGTTCCAAATATTGTAATATAAATTTAAAATATATTTTATAAATATAAAGTAAAATACTGAAATATTTATTGTAACACCCCTAGATCCGGGGTCGGGGATCCGGGTCGTCACGTTCTTTCTTTCCACAATATCACTTAACTTAATTAATAATAAATAACCTCATGCTGTGACCCCACACTAACGCACACCACATCCCGTTATAGTCTCAGAGATGAAATTGAAATAAGTACAAGTCCTTGAATCCATAATTTAAAAGTTATTACAAACCAAAATGATTACTTGATAAGTTTACAGTTATTTGCCATTATCTGCCACAAGTTATAATTATACAATATTTGGTTCCCAAAAGTAGAATGCCTGATCTACCAATAGATCTACCTCTGCAGCTATAGCAGCTACAACATCAACGGGAAGACGCGGGACGCTTCCCATGCGCTTGTGCTGGGTCTGCTTGAGTCTGGCCATCTTTCCTAACTGTTGTTGTGTGATGAAGAAATGAAGCAAGAGTGAGCATTACAGCTCGCAAGATAATATATAGTGTAAATAATAATGCAAGTATCTAAATGGATATCTTACTGGAAACCTTTATCAAGTGTAAGGTAGATACTTACTGGATATAAGCTTAAAGGAAGATGAAGTTACCAATTACTTCTCTATACTTATACCATTTTATAAAGCTACTTGAACTACCAATGTTCAAAGTATTATAGGTTTCAAAAGGTCATCCCATAGATGAGACCACAAGTTAAGACTTGAATAGATTCAATCTTTGATATATTATTGAATGAAATGAAGTTACGAGATACTTTATCCAGTCCCGATATATATATCCACATATATATCTTTTATACATTTCCTAGAAACCTCTGTTATGTAAAGTATGAACAGAGTTTGTAACATCCAATGAATTTTGGAAAGGAAAAGAATTTTGGCATAAACCCGATATCTTGCTGATCAGGCAAAGATACCAATAAGTAACCTTTTCTACTAGTAGATGGACGAATTCCCCACTGGTCATCACCCTGGCCGCAATAGGACCTTATGCTAGACTACCACTCAGCCACTTACGCATTTGATGGACTCCCACTGAGCCACTTACACTTTCATGGACGCCCACTGAGCCCATGTTGCTTATGCCGACTCAATAGATGGACTTACTTCCCGAAAGTTGGGTAAGTAATCAATTCATTTATCAAAACAGTAACCTCGTTGCGAATATAAAATACACCACTGAGCCGGATCCCTCAGGTTTTGAGCGAGTATTTAAATCCCCTTCGAAAGAAAGATCTTAAATATAAAAATGAGTTTTGGGATCCGCTCTAACTTTTAAAAATCATTTTTAAGACTCGAAAACATTTTTAAGAATGTTTGGAGTGATGCTGATTTAATAAAATAAATCAGTCCCAATATATTAGAAAATATCTGAATATTATTATTTAAATAATATTCCCATAAAGAATAATCTTTATAAAAATAATTGAAGTAGAAGTTGTAAAATTTATACTTGAAATGAATATTAAATAACCAAAGATATACTTATACGAAAGTAATATCTTTATTCGAATAATCAAAAGTGAGTTTGATTATCGACACATTATTCTTTAATAAAATAAAGAATATTAATTAGTAAATAATCGGAGTCTTAAGTCCTCGAATGAATATTCAAAATAATATTCATTAATAAAATAAACGGAGTCATAAGCCCTCGAATTAATATTCAAAATAATATTCATTAATAAAATAAACGGAGTCATAATCCCTCGAATGAATATTCAAAATAATATTCATTAATAAAATAAACGGAGTCATAAGCCCTCGAATGAATATTCAAAATAATATTCATTAATAAAATAAACGGAGTCATAAGCCCTCAAATGAATATTCAAAATAATATTCATTAATAAAATAAAGTTATCGAATAAACCTTATTCGATTCATAGTTTTGAAAACTATATCTATATATATATAAATATATATAATATACTCGGGAACATCGACTCCCGATTTTAGAAAAATATCCACCTTTGGGTCCCCTATACTAAGGGTATACGCAACTACTGCTTATCTCTAGCATAGGTATTATGCAACTATAATCATTTGAATCAACATATATATATCAAGATTATGAAACAGACATGCATATATACCATATCACATGCTCCAATATATCGCAAGATTTGCTAATTAACCATCATGCATCTATCACAAGATAATGCATATACATATGTATACATCACAACAACAGTATAACGGGTAGAAAACTTGCCTGAGCGACTGGGGGTGATAAATGGCTTGGGACGAGCCTGGTAACCTATAAACAACATATAAGTTGGAATTAAACCAAAGTCGCTTATGAATCTATACATTAACCAATTAGACCCTAACGTTCGCTTTTGCGCTTAACGATTCACTTAAGTCGCTCGAGTACCCTCGGCTCCACCATTTTTAATAAATTAACCATTAAGGGTTTTAAGGCGATTCTTTCGCGAGTGCCTTACCAACTGCGTAATACACTTCACATAAATTTTTCTTACTCCAATTAGTCCTTTAAGGTCTTTAACCTATGTTTCGCGAAACGCCGTTACTTAAAACGGTCGTTTCTCCTAAAGCGTATATCGGATTCAAACGAACCACATATCAAAACGAAGCTCATAACATGAACTATCTAATCATGGAAATGGTCAAAACCTAACAGTGAGTTCTCAGGTCCTGATGTTAAGAGCAAAAACAGTCTAAAGTAAATCGGACATTACGACGGCTATGTTTACGCGATTACCAATTTTTATTCTACTCCAATTCAACCACAAACCAACCACAATTCAACTATACAACCAAACTCCATCCATACCTCACTACATCAGCCCCAACACCTCAAGTTTTTCCAATTTATATTAATCTCAAACATGAACTAAAACTATTCTTAAGTTCTTTAACTAATAACCAAGATTTACAACTCCAAAAACATCACAAAACCAACTAATCTCTACATACACAATAATCAAGCCTCTTATGAACTATAATACTCATATCAAGCTCTTAACATTCAATAACAAAGCTAGATTAAGAGATTATACCTTCCTTGTGAGTGGGAGTAACTAATTAGCTTGGAATCACCCTTGAAAGTCCTTACCCAAGCTTAATCTAAACAAAAACTCAAGAACAAAATTTTAAGTTCTTGAAAAACACTATTCACCCTCTTCTTCCATGAATTTTAGGAAGAGATTGTGAAGGAATTTGAAGCTCAAACTTATAGGATAGCTATATCTATGCATAAGGAATATTAGATAATTACCTCACTAATTAACAAGGCTTGGATCTTGGATTTTGGATTTTTCTTCTTGAAAAAAAAGAGAAAGGCCGAGAGCTTTCTTGAAGAAATGAAGTCAACTTTGTGTTTTTGTGATTTGTTTTGCTTGGTTGCTTGCTTTTGTTTTTGATTTATTACTTTTAACCATGTTGAATTTTGTGTGGTTCTTAATCAACCAACAACACACTTCTCTTTGGTCATGCTTAGGTCATCATGTTATGTCATCCTCCCACACTTGTCCTCTTCTTATTGGTTTGATGACATCATCCTCACTAACCTCTTTGATTAGCTTCTAATTACTTGGCTAATGACTGCTGATCTGTTATACGGTTCACTTAACTATCATTTTCGTTTATCGTTTGAGGGATCATACCCGGGATCTTATTACTTGGGTTTCATTAACCTTTCTCAATACATTATATTCCTTTTATGATCCTCTCTTATAATTCTTGAATTTAAATCATTTTTATCCTGTTACCTTATACTCAATTCTTTCGGTATTTGGTGGATTTTCGGAAAAAAAATCAAAGTGTTTGAATTTGGATTCTGACGATCTTTACATACACTTATATATCATATAGAGTGCTAATAAGATCTCAGAATAACAATAAAAGAACCCCTACATAGTGTGGCATGAAAAGTTTTCTTATTCAGCAATATCAGCAAAAATACTATTCATAAGGGTTACAAAAAAGTTCAAAATTTTGGGGTTATTACATTTATAACACATATTTCAGCCAATCTTCACAACATAAATTATGAATTATTTACCACTATGAAGATTTACTGTTATTGAGCAATTTATTGATAATTTACCTAGAGCCTGAAAATGAAGGATTTAACATTCCAATTTCATTTACCAACTTGTTTAATGTTATTTCATTTGTAGGCTTAGTAAAAATATCAGCTAATTTTTTTGCAGTTGGAACATACATTACATCAATTATACCATTTTTAACATGTTTACTAAAGTGGTACCTAATGTCAATGTGCTTTGTAGTAGAATGGTTATGTTGATTATAGAAAAAATATACTGCACTGGTATTGTCACACATTATTGGAATATGTTTCAATACTAGTCCATAATCTATTAAGTAATTTCTAATCCAAAGTACTTGAACAGAACAACTACCATCAATAATATACTCAGCTTCAGCTATAGAATTTTTTGTTGATTGTTGCTTCCAACTTGACTAAGGCACTAACCTTTTTCCTAAATATTGGCATCCTTCTGATGTACTTTCCTATCCACTTTGTATCCAGCATAGTCTGAATCAGTAAATCCAATGACAATGAATCCAGTGCCCTTAGGATACCATAATCCAAAGTTAGTATAATATATGGGATGTATCGTGTAAATATTTTTGGTAATAAATGAATAATATATGACTATTATATGAATTTTTGGTGCATTACGTGTTAATTGGTATCTGTGTTGGTGGTTTGTATGTGATAAAATTCGTGAATTTTAATTTTTATATTCCTAGAATGAGGTATAGATTATTTTAATATTTTTCTAATAATTTATATGTCTTTATATGATTTTGATATGGATTGAAAATACATCCTAAAGACACATTAAATGTCGCATTAATTACACTCAGGCTTTTTGTCTAAAGTCCAATACAGACCTGTATAGTCCGAGCTCGTAGCAGACTCAAGACGGCCCGTGTAGACAAGGCCCACCAGCAGAGGTTATCAAAGTCCACGAACACAAGTTTTTCACGGGCTAGGACCAATAAAGCTGGAAGAGCAGAGACATGTGTCCTAAACGGATTCAAAGTCCTATGCAAAAGGTTCTGGAGTTCATTCCCTTATAGGACTCCTAATCATCATCTAAGTTGGAGACTTGTCCACCAAGTCTCCCAACACAAGTCTAACCTTAGACTTACCTATATATAAAGGGCTCTACCTCTCAACCTAGAACTACGTTTTTGGCTTTATTCTCTATCACACAAAGATACGCAGGTATCTTGCAAGGACCAATAGTCCCGAACGCAAGAGCAGCCATTAAAGCTCAAAGCTCACAAACCCTAGCAATAATACTAACGCACTCTAGTTTTTATTCCATAACATTTGGCCCCATCTTTGGGAAGACTACAACAACCATGGTGAATACACGAAGAAGAAACAATAGTGGAACAATACTCCTGTCCCATCGCGAATAATCGTATTAGTGGTGGAAGTACCACCGCACTCAACCTATGCCTCCACCTAAAGAGGAACCCTGGTAGGGGCAACTGAGGCCCAGCAATAAGGAACGAATCCCCTGGCTCCTCAAAGGACGAATCCCCAATTACACAAGCTACATGCACATGTGAACTCTCGACCCGTTGGGTATGAGTACTCGGTGATCGTGACCACTAACCCCTCTTACGGGATGCCTCTATACCCTAAAGCTGGAGGAAGTGGACACTCTAATAGGAGTGAAGCACAAGGGTGGATGCCCCAGCACATACGTGGCTTGGCTCCTATTCCGGAGGATTAAGAATTCTCTGGAATTTATACTGATAGAGACTCTGAATCATCGGATAACGATGTTGCTCCAAGAAGGAGACGTGCTGATAAAGAGCCGATGTCCAATACTGACCAGTGCCCCAGGAGAACTCAAGGGACAAATTCCTAAAATGTCTAGGAGAGGATCAGGGCTCATTAAGGTGACATCGAAAGGCTGAAGCGCGACCTGGAGACACACTTGACCCGAAGACCCCCACTTGCTCCGAGGCGGGAAGATCCTCCTCCAATCATAGACCTGGATGATCCAATACCAAGAAGGACTGTTTCCCCAAGGGCTGATCCAAGTGATCTTATGCCCCTAAGAGATCTTGATGATCCAAACCCACCATTCATTGATGAGGTAATGAATAGCCGCATCTCACGGAAGTTCAAGATCCCACCATCAAAGCATACGATGGTACTAACGACCCTGCTAATCATGTCAGGACGTTCTCTAAAGCCCTGTTGCTACAGCCCGTGAATGACGCTATTAAGTGTCGGGCCTTTCCTCAAAACCTATCGGGTATGGTTCAAAGGTAGTACAACCGTATGCCCCCAAACTCTATTGGATCCTTTAAGGACTTGAGCCAAGCTTTTATCAAGCAGTTCATAAGTGGCATAGTACATGAGAAGTGTTCGGCTTCTCTCATGGGCATAGTCCAAGGAGCAAAGGTGCCCTGAGAGAGTATCTGAATTGATTTACAAAGGAGGCTTTGAAGGTCCCTGATCTTGAAGATAAGGTAGCTATAATAGCCCTACAACAAGGGACTAGAGACGAGTTCTTTAAGATGTCCCTGGCTAAGCGCCCTCCCGAAAGCATGCTGCAGCTCCAGGATAGTGCCGGAAAGTATACCAAGGTGGAGGAAAGTATGAAGAAGACAACTGTGAGTAATGAACCCACTGGAAACAAGATGCGGAAGACGGATCAAGAGTACGATGCCAACGATAAGTACCCTCGAATTTATAAAAACTCCGACTCCTCCTCTTCTAAGAAGAATCAGCAACCAAGGTTCACTAAATATGCAAGGTTGAACGCTCCAAGGAGCCAAATCCTTAAGGAAATTGAGAAGGACAAATAGTTCAAATGGCCAAAGCCACTAAGGGGAGACCCCGAGAAAAGAGACAAGAGTCAATACTGCAAGTTCCATAAAGATATTGGTCATGATACTGACGATTGCAAGCAACTTAAGGATGAGATTGAGTATTTGATCTGAAGGGGAAAATTCGGACGTTTCACCAAGGGTGAAGAGGCTGGAGGCCAAAAAGAGACAATGACCGAAGAGATGACGATCGAAGGGGTAATGATAGAGATCGCAACCCACAGCCCCGAGGGCCAGTAATCAATATGATCTCAGGAGGTCCTACAGCAGCTGGTACTATAAGGAACTCTCAAAAAGCTTATGTGAGAGAAGTGATGAGCATAGTTGGAGAGCCATCTGAAGCGTTCTAAGTCAAAGATGACACTTGAATTTGGTGCCCCAGATCTTGAAGGTTTGAAATTTTCTTATTACGTGTTGATTCTCAATGATCAGAACAAGCTCAGGATCTGACTGCATTTTAGATGTCATCAGTATTTGATGTGTTGTTAGGATTTGATACATCATCAGTATTTGCATTTCATCAACATTTGAAGGCAGTCTGTTATGAAGATTGATTATGTTCCTTATTTTGAGGGATGGATATCTGTTACGTTCAGAGTGATAGAACTTTATATATGCAGTTAAAGATATGTATCATTTTCTGTTAGAAATTGATAATGCATATCTTAGATTGATTTATAGCAGCTGTGTATTATATAAACACAGTTTAGGTCATCACATAGTGATTAACTCGAGTATTGTACGACCTAGCAGCTCTTAAGAATATCAGTATTTCTTGAGAGAGTTTGTAACATTTTTATTAGAAATATAAATAACCGTTATATTTTTATACTTGATCGAAATATCTATACAATTGTATCCAACCCCCTTAAATAATTGTATTACTACAGGGCAACCATTGGTATCAGAGCGGACTGATAATTTACTATCAGAAACGATCTAAACATGTCTCTGAACAAGTATGAAAGTATCAAAATCCCCATTCTGAAAAAGACTGAATATCCCATATGGAAGGTGAAGATGCTCATGCACTTGGAAGCTACAGATCCAGAATACCTTGATGTAATCAATGATGAACCTTACAAGCCAACAAAATTGGTACCTGTAACTCCCACTATTAATGAACACCTTCAGCTGAAGGAGAAGAGTGAGCGAACTCCAGAAGAGAAAGTCGTTATGTTGAAGGATGCAAAGGTAAGAAACATTTTGCATAACAGTCTTGACTCTGTGATGTCAAACAGGGTTATAGCCTACAAGACTGCCAAAAAGATATGGGATGCTCTTGAGACTCAATGCCAAGGAACCATGGCCATCAAGAAGAACAGAAGGGCTGTTGTAATTCAAGAATATGAACATTTTGAGGCCAAGTCTGATGAAAGTCTCACTGACATCTATGATAGGTTTCTCACTCTGCTAAATAACCTATCTTTGGGGGGAAGGTGTATGATGTGGAAGATTCAAACACCAAGTTTCTGATAGCATTAAATGAGGAATGAGAGACTCAGACTTCAATCATACGACATCAGTATAATTTGGAAATAGTCACTCCAGATGAAATCTATGGCATGCTGAGAACTCATGATTTGGAAGTTCAGCAAAGGAAAGAGAGGAAAAGCAACAAGGGAAAATCAGTTGCTTTGAAAGTGAATGTTAAAGCTTCAAAAAACAAGTCAGTTGAAGTTACAAGGAAAAAGAACTATCTGCCAGAATCAGATACTGATGATTTATCATCAAATCCTGAAGATGATACTGATTCTGAAACTGATGAGAATACGACAGATTCTAATTGTTAGGAATATGTTGTGAACTTAATGATAAGTTAAAGAAAACACCTTAGTAGATTTAACTTAGTGAAATTTATATCTCTCGAAGGATGATCTAATATAGTCCCGATGGATGAACTTTATAGTCCCGACGGATGACAATTTGACATCCATCGTGAGTGTAGCTTATGTAACAAATAAGTACTGTAGCACATTCCTGCAAACAACATATTTTAGTCTAGTAGATTATGTAGGGTTTTCTAAGTCATATTGACTACTAGATTGATGTGTAGAATAGGTTGACTAATTGTTAATATGAGATGTCTTGTAATTCTGTATAAGTGAAATAGAGTCAAGTGGTAGATAGACTCCCGACGGATGATCAAATTCAAAATAGTTGTTGACGGTGACAACACAGTCACATGCATTGGGTGTTTGTAAAAGGAATGTGGCAGCCTGTTAAGCAGGATTTTGAGAAAAAACAAGCATTACCATTTCCATGCAAATGTGATATTCGAAGATGCTGGAATAGAGTAGTGAAGTAGCATGGAGTTAGGCTAGATTTATTTTGTTTTATTATCTTGTCTTACTATCATGTAATATATAAACTAAGAGTATCATGTAGAACTTTTAACTAAGCAAGTTTATTTTCAGAGAAACATATCAAGCTGTATTTTGTAAGAATTTCTCTGTAGTTTGTTTGTTCAACATGTAAAGCAGCTGTGAGCTATTCAAAGCTTCACAGAGTTTTCATCCTGATATATATATATATGTTAGGAATATGTGTATTAGTTTGATGATAAGTTAAGCAAAACACTTAAGTAGAAATCTAGTGTTTGTAGCCTCAACGGATAAGACCATCTCGGCTATCCGTTGAAGGAGTAGCCTTACTTAGTAATAAGTTTGGTATTGTAGCACATTTCACTCTCTGGTTTCAAGCTGTAATTCTTAGATGTTGTTAGGAAATAATCAGTCATGTTGACTACTAATGGATGTACAAATAGGAGGGCTAATTGTAAATATTTCATGCCTTGTAATTTTGTATAAGTGAAGAAGTGTCAACGGATATTGAAGACCTTCAACGGATAAGAAACAAAGCTTCAACGAATGTCTCTAATGCTTCAACGGATAATATCCATCAACGGATAAGTGCTTCAACGGATAAAGCTCCAACTGCTAGAGCATCAACGGATAAAGCCATCAACAGATGAAAGCTTCAACGGGTGCTCAGTCTCATAGAAGTTGATAGTGACAGTTAACAAAGCTGACAGAGGCACATGGTTTGACAGAGATAACTGGAATGTGGTAGCCTATTTCAGGAACAGCAGAAAAAGCAGCCATTTTTAGTCTGGTTCAAAATGGAAAGTCAACAGATAATTCCATATTACACTGGATAAAAATGGAATAGAAACAAGTGGAGAACTATTTTCTTATTGTACTTTATCTTTCTTTTCACTTGTAAACTTGGTGATATATAAACCAAGTAGTAGCTAGTAATTAGATGTGAATTTTCCCTGAGCTGTTTAGAAATATCAAGAGAGAAAATCATCTAGTTTGTACTAGGAAGCAGCTGTGATTTAATTTTGAATCACAGATTTTCTGAAATAACACATCTCTGGTGGAACAACAAATCCACCAGAAAAGTTTTTAAGTTCTTTGTGTTCATTACATTTGTGTTTGAATATATATCTGTCTGCATCAGCTCCAAGCAATTCACACACATTTGATCACTCAAACACTTAGCCTTACAAACTGCTCAAAACTTGAAAAAGTTTTGAGATTTACATTCAACCCCCCTTCTGTAAATCTCATTGTTAGTCCACTGGGAATAACAATTGGTATCAGAGCAAGCTCTTAACATATAAAGAGTTTAAAGATCTATTCTGCTAACATCATGAGTGCACAGAAGAACTCTCCTGTTACCATCATGAATAGGAAGGATATTGGTGTAAAGATTCCAGTCCTGGAAAAGGATAATTATCATCACTGGAAAGTGAAGATGCATTTACATCTTCTTTCTGAAGATGAAAGCTACATCAACTGTATTGAAAATGGTCCTCACATCCCTCACAAGGTAGCCACAGCTGCTACTGCAACAGTTGCTGTTGGACAGTCTATTCCCAAGCCAAGAGCAGAATGGACTATTGAAGACATGGAAGAAATCCGCAAGGATAAGAGAGCCATGAACATTTTGTTTAATGGCTTAGATCAAGATATGTTTGACAATGTCATCAATTGCCAAACTGCAAAGGAAGTTTGGGACACTGTACAAATCATCTGTGAAGGTACTGAGCAGGTCAGAGAGAACAAAATGCAGCTTCTTATTCAACAGTATGAATATTTTCACTTTGAAGAAAGTGAATCATTAAATGATACCTTCAACAGGTTTCAGAAACTGTTGAATGGATTGAAGCTGTATGGTAGAGTGTACCAAGTCAAGGATTCCAACTTAAAATTTCTTAGGTCTCTGCCAAAGGAATGGAAGCCCATGACTGTCTCTTTGAGAAACTCTCAAGATTATAAGAACTTCACACTTGAAAGATTATATGGAATTTTGAAGACTTATGAACTTGAAATGGAGCAGGATGAGCTGTTGGAAAAGGGAAAGAGAAAAGGAGGAACAGTTGCTCTTGTAGCTGACTGTGAGAAGATGGAAGCCAGGAATGTGGAGAAGACAATGCCAAGTCTCAAAGTTGGCACAAGCAAATCAGAATCAAGCAAGGGTAAAGAGCAAGTTGCTGAGGATGAAGACAATTCCAGTCAGGATGAATCTGATGATATTGAAGAACATTTGGCCTTTCTGTCCAGGAGGTTTGCAAAGATGAAGTTCAGGAAAAACACAAAGTTCACTCAGCCAAACAAAAACATGGTGGACAAATCAAAGTTTAAATGTTACAACTGTGGCATTAGTGGACACTTTGCAAGTGAGTGTAGGAAGCCAAATTCTGAGAAAAAGAAATTTGAGCAAGTTGATTACAAAAAGAAGTATTTTGATTTGCTCAAACAAAAGGAAAGAGCATTTCTCACTCAAGATGATTGGGCAGCAGATGGGGCAAATGAAGATGATGATGTGGAATATGTCAACCTAGCCCTGATGGCTAATTCTGATGAAAATGAAACTAGTTCATCAAGCAACCAGGTAATTACTACTGATCTCTCTCAGCTTTCTAAACATGAATGCAATGAAGCCATAAATGATATGACCAATGAATTATATCATTTGCGCGTTTCCCTTAAATCACTAGCAAAAGAAAACACTAGGATCAAGGAGAATAATGTGTTTTTAAGTGATAGGAATGCTGTGTTAGAGGATCAGGTAATTGAGCTTGAAAAGATAAAACTTAAATGCCTGACTGCTGAGAGTGAACTAGCAGAAGCTGTTAAGAAAGTGGAAATTCTTTCTAAACAGTTAGAAAGTGAGCAAGAGGTAATCAAGGCCTGGAAAACATCTAGGGATGTTAGTGTTCAGATTGCAAAGGTCCATGGAATTGAATCATTCTGTGAGGATTCCTGGAAGAAAAACAAAAAGAATGATTCAACTCTCAAGAACTTTGTCAAAGTAGGAGCTAGCACATCCAAAGATGTTAGTAAGGTGAATATAGGACACATGACTTTAGACCAGCTAAAAGATAAGCTTAAGTTGGTTGAGGATAAGAAGGAAACTAAAAGAAAATCTAAAAGAAATGGGAAGGTAGGGATTAATAAACATAACAATTACACACCTGATAGGTATGCTCCTAGAAAAAGCTGTGTGCATTGTAAAAGTGTTAATCACCTATCTGATAATTGCAAATCTGTTAAAAATGCTCCCATGCCTTCAAATCCCTCCATGTCTAACATGTCTATGTCACCTCTGCATGCTATGCCTGTTATGTCTCACCAGAATCCCCATGTATATTTTGCAAACATGCCATACATTAACAATCCTTACTTTACTGCATTTAGTATGCCTCAAATGCCATACAATATGCCTATGTGGAATAATATGTTTGCACAACCTATTCCTTATCAAATTCAATCAAATGTGTTAAATGATTCTGTGACTAACCCTACACTTCAACCAACCACATCTGAGACCAAGGTTGACCTAAAGTTACCTAAGTCAAAAGATGCAGGAGGAATGAAGTCTAGGAAAAAGACTAACAAGGTTGGACCCAAGGAAACTTGGGTACCAAAATCAACTTGATTGATTTTGTTGTGTGCAGGGACAAAGAAGGAATCTATGTTACTTGGACAGTGGTTGTTCAAGACACATGACAGGAGATTTCACCCTGCTCACAGAGTTTAAGGAGAGAGCTGGCCCTAGCATAACCTTTGGAGATGACAGCAAAGGATTCACTATGGGATATGGCTTGATTTCAAAAGAAAATGTCATCATTGATGAAGTTGCATTGGTTGATGGTCTCAAACACAATTTATTGAGCATCAGTCAACTATGTGACAGAGGGAATACTGTTTCCTTCAATTCTGAAGCCTGTATTGTCACAAGTAAAAAGGACAATAAAGTGGTTCTAACTGGAGTTAGAAAAGGGAATGTGTACTTAGCTGATTTCAACTCTACAGATGCAGAATCCATTACTTGTCTTCTCAGCAAAGCAAGTCCAGTTGAAAGTTGGCTATGGCACAAGAAGCTGTCCTATTTGAATTTCAAGACAATGAATGATCTAGTCAAAAAGGACTTAGTTAGAGGAATGCCTCTAGTGGAATTCACAAGGGATGGACTGTGTGATGCTTGTCAGAAAGGAAAGCAAAATAAAGTATCATTCAGTAAGAAGCTTGAATCTACAATTGATGAACCACTGCAACTTCTACACATGGATCTTTTTGGACCAGTCAATGTATTGTCAATTTCAAGGAAAAGATACTGCCTAGTGATTGTAGATGATTTCTCAAAGTTTTCATGGGTTTACTTTCTTGGATCAAAGGATGAAGCTAGTGAAATCATCATCAATCATATCAAGCAAGTCAACAATCATCCTGATTTCAAAGTAAGGAATATTAGGAGTGACAATGGAACTGAGTTCAAGAATTCAACCATGAAGATGTTCTGTGAAGAAAATGGGATCATGCATGAGTTCTCAGCTCCAAGAACTCCACAACAAAATGGTGTGGTGGAAAGGAAGAACAGATCACTAATTGAAGCTGCAAGGACAATGCTTGAGGAGTCAAAACTCCCAACTTATTTTTGGGCTGAGGCTGTTAACTGTGCATGTTACACTCAGAATATTTCTCTAATCAATCAAGCAAAATGCATGACTCCCTATCAATTATTCAAGAGAAGAAAACCAACTTCAAACTTTCTACATGTCTTTGGTTGCAAATGCTACATCTTAAGGAATCAATCTGATCACAAAGGAAAGTTTGATGCAAAGGCTGATGAAGGAATATTTGTTGGTTATTCTGCTGGAAAATCATATAGGGTCTACAATCTAAGAACCAACATTGTCATGGAATCTGTACATGTTGTGTTTGATGATAAAAAGATTGATGGACTAACAGATGAGGGACATCATGAAGGACTCAAATTTGACAATATTGAGATATATTGTGATGATAGTGAAGATGAGAATGATGAAGAAGGCATCTCAAGAAGAAACCAGAGTCTGCCTTTGGATAATGCACAGAATGCTGCATCCGTTGAAAGTCATAATTCAGCTTCCGTTGAAAGAAGCAATGCAGCATCCGTTGAAAGACAAAGTGCATCATCCGTTGAAGTTCATAACGAAGCATTCGTTGATCACAGTCTGTCAACGGATAATCAATTCACCTCATCAGTTGATAGAACTCCCAATTCCTTTCAAAGGATCAGCAACTCAGGGGGAGTTTCAACAAATCAACATTCTATCTCACATCATGACAATACTGAGGCAATCTCATCAAGGGCTAATCTACCACCTCAAAGGAAATGGACCAAGAATCACCCTTTTGAACTGATCATTGGTGATGCTACATCAAAAGTACAAACTAGAAGGGCTACTCAAGATGAATGTCTGTATAGTAGCTTTCTATCACAAGAGGAACCTAAGCGAGTGGAAGAAGCTCTTTTGGATCCAGATTGGATTTTAGCAATGCAAGAGGAGCTAAACCAATTTGAGAGGAACAAAGTATGGAAGCTGGTACCCAAGCCAAAGAACAAGAGTTCTATTGACACAAAATGGGTATTCAGAAACAAGATGGATGAAAATGGTATTGTCATAAGGAATAAAGCCAGATTGGTTGCTAAAGGCTACTCTCAACAAGAGGGAATATATTTTGATGAAACATTTGCTCCAGTTGCCAGACTTGAAGCCATCAGAATCTTTCTAGCCTATGCAGCTAATGCCAATTTCAAAGTCTATCAGATGGATGTCAAGAGTGCATTTCTAAATGGGGAATTGGAGGAAGAAGTTTATGTAAGCCAACCTCCAGGTTTTGAAGATCCAAATTTTCCAGACCATGTGTATTATTTGTTGAAAGCACTCTATGGACTAAAGCAAGCACCTAGAGCCTGGTATGAGACTTTATCAAAGTTCCTTCTAGATAATCACTTCACAAGAGGTACTTGTTAGGGCGAAATCACGCACTAATATTCACGCAAGTATACGCGTTCGCAAATAATATAGAATACTTTCTAGTTCGTTCCCTCAGAGACTCAGACTAAGTTTTGTCTAATTAAACTCACTCACCAATGTATGACTACTTCTCAATGTTAAGATAATAACACTTAAAATCGTTGATTAAATATTAACTATAATTAACTACTTAATTAACCATTTAACTAACACTTCAACTTATCAATAATAAAACACTCATGAGATCATAACTTCATTATTACTTCCTTCTATAACCATTGTTATTACCTTTAGCATGTAACAGTGATGATATTAATCGAATAATACGAAACTGATAAAAGCCAACTTTCATTGTACTAATACCATTCTACCAAGCATCCACAATTAAGATAGAAGTTGAATAGTCATCAATTATGTTGAGTTCCTATATGTCTACAAAAATTGACAACACAACCATTTAAGCACAAGTTATTCCTTTTGATTACATAGGGCAAATAAAACTGTTAGAGTTACCCACTAATCATGCACAACGTACATGAACCTATGCTAGCATGGCAAGTTCTAAATCTCAAGATCCACCGTCGCTTCACAAGAGATTAACACCCTATCTTATATGTTCGCGACGCACATAAGACGAATACGCACAACCAATACTAGATATCATGCAATCATCACACACTAAAGTATTAAACAATTAACTAAAGAATTTCATAATAAATCCGTTGCAACCCCATGATCACGATTAGCCCATAATAGAAATTATCGTCATCATGGGTTCATATGAAATCATGATAATCAACACAAGAAAATAATAACTAACTAATTATATTAAAACAGAGTACGTCACAAGAGTAAATAAGCCAAAGCAAGAAAACTAGCATCCAACGTTACAAGGAAACAAGAATCAAAAGAATATATGCTTCCTCTTCGCTGCAGTGTGCTAAATCGGTCTTCTTCCTTATCTCCTTCGCTTCTTGCGCCAACACAATTTAAAACATAATCTCCTTCTTATTATCTATGAAAACGTCTCAAATCTACTTATATAATAGTCCCATAAAACTCAGATTACATAGAAGTTGGAAGCCAAATAGAAGTAGAAGTCTAAAATAATTCAGCTTTTTCCCCGACCCTGCGCGGCCGCTCAGCATTGCTGCGCGGGCGCGCAGGACCCTACTGGAAAAATTCCCGGTTTGCTCCGTTTCTTCGCCGTAATCTGCCCGTTCTCTTCCTCTCGCAATGGTGAACATATGCCAAGGCTTATTCTTGATGATTCCTCCTCCGAAATGCAACTAATACCCTGAAATGCATAAACACTAGAAAAATGCATCAAATACATAAAATACTTGATTTCAAGACACCAATTTAAGCCATTTTAAGACGTTCTAAGTGGTATAAAATGCCACTTATCACACCCCCAAACTTAAATCTATGCTTGTCCTCAAGCGTCACAGACTCAAAACAAATAAAAATATGCATGAATGCAATCTATATGAAAATGCAACGATCCCCCTTACTACAATTAACCAACCAAATTGTCACGTCTCAACGAATGCAGTTAGACACTAAAGATCAATAAACTCATGCAAACGGACATACAGCCAGAAACGTGGTGTGTGCAAATGCTTAACAGATATGCTTCGGAACTAGACCAATTACTATGACTAGACTATCCTCAAAGCAATCCTACGATTATACAAAGAATAAAAATTCTAGGCACAAAGTGATATACAACACTACAAGAACTCTAGAGCTTACTACGGAATCGTGCTTTTTATTTACAACTCAAATGCTTATTTGACCGTACAATTAGTGAGGTCCACAAAAGACTTATACAATGGTATCCATGTAACGAGCGTTAGGTTAGCGGATCCCAGACTCTAAAAGCCTTAGGTCACTAGGCACAAAGTCCCCTAAGAACTTAATAACTCGAATACCAAAAAGCCCACTCTTGATCAATTATGCAAAAAAAAAATTTTTTTTTTCTCTGAGCAAGTGCGTTTCGCTCCATCTTGCTCAACCCTAGACTACTCGCATAACATGCGAGCCGGCTACTAGCCATTTGACGCCTAGCCACACCTAGCAACAACTTCCATTTTTACTCCATTTTTTTTCTTTTTCATGCCTTTACCACTAAGAACCTATTATCAAATTCTAAGCATAATAAATAGATTATCCTCGAAAATAATCAGATCATAACAACAATCTAGCCCTTAAGCATTCTCTAAGACTTAGTGAAAATACAAGTGCTTCTAGCATGCATATCAACCTACACAACTTAATATCACTTTAATGCTATCACTACACTCGCATCAATATCACAATTCAGTCGATAAATCATTGCAAAAGGGATCATGGTATATGCATGAGCTATATGATATGACAAACAAATAAAGCTATATAAAAAAAACTTATATGGCAAAAATTATGCAACTATATGAACTAACTATCATGAATATGCAGCTATATGACACACACAAAATATTCCTTAACTACCACCCCCAAACTTAAAATCTTCACTGTCCCCAGTGAAGGTAGTAGAAAGGAACACAGGGTATACCTACTCGGAGTCATCATCATCATCACCCTCAGTGGGTGGAGTATCAGGCGGCGGGTATGCAGAGTCCTCACCAAAAACTGGCCACTGGATATCAGCTCCAAGGCCTCGAAAAGTAGTCCCTAACGCAAGGGTGAGCTCCTGAGCAAACCCGCTCTGCGTCTCATACATGGCATCCATCCGCCGTGAAAGCCTCCTATACTGGGCATCACCCATCCCAGCACCCTCCTGAGCTCTCGAAGAACCAGCCTCACCATGCCCTGGCCTAGCCATAGTAGCACCTCGTGCTGGACGTCCTCCTGGAAGACGATAACCCAGCCCATGCTCCTCAGGCTCACCACCGGTCCACTCCTGCATCCCATTCAGAGTGCCAGAATCTATCGGAGCTGCTGGCAACTGCAACTGCTCATGAGCCGGCCAGTTCACTCCTACTGCTCGGTATAGCTTCGTAACCGTGGATGCATAAGGGATGTTCATATGCTTTGCTCCCCTCAAAAACTTCAGAATTCCTTGGTAGATAAACTCACCAAGGTCCACATAGTATTCCTCATTCAGAATTCCCCACAACAACTGTGCTCTCTCAACTGTGACCTCGTGTGCATGTGAAGAAGGCAAAATATTAGCACATATAAATGCATTCCATGCACGGGCATACCTGTTCATGGCGATCGCCGGAAAGTGACGATACTCATTATTGGCTGGACTGTGGTTCCAAACTGTGTCTGGTCGACAGAGAGTCGCACAAATCAAATCCAAGTCAAAATCCTCAGCAGTCTTTTCATTCCAGTTCTCCTCCTCGGGCTTCCTCTCTCGCTGTCCAATCACACGGCGAATCGCCGCAGGATGATAATCAACCGTCAGCCCACGAACTACAGAAAACCCATTCTTTTCAGCCTTCGCGTTCGCGTAGAACTCGTGAACAACACTCATCGGTACTGCTTCGGGTGACTCACAAAAAGCTATCCACCCCTTCTCTGCAATCATGGGCAACAACTCACCATCCCTCCCTGATGGTAAAAACCCCCTCTCCTTCAGAATCGGCTTCCCCAACAGCCTAGTGTACTCCTCCTCCGCAGCTCTGTCAGTTAACCGAGGCCTTGCAGCAGTGCCCCTTGATGAATCAGCAGTAGGAACTGTGCTGCTGCTGTCAATAGTGCGTGCTCTCTTGGGTGCCATTGATTTGTGAATAAAAGTGTGTAAGAACTTATTTTTGATGTTTATGAGAGGGTTTAAGTGTAGGAAGTTTGTGGGAGATATGTGGGATAGGTGTATGTATATATAGGGTGTGGAGTAGGTTAAAATAGATTAGGAGTGGGGTTGAGGGATAAAATCATGGGGTAATGGGAAAAGAATTCGTGGGTTTATGGGCTGTGATGGGTTTTTGTGTTTTGTGTTTTTTTTTCTGAACTGTAAAAAATTTGCTGGAACTCGACCCCTGCGCGGCCGCTCAGCATTTCTGCGCGGGCGCGCAGCAAGCTGCGCGGGCGCGCAGAGGGTCTCTGGAAAAAAAAATTTTCAGCCCCTTTTTTCTGATTTTTTTGTGTTTTTGGATAGGTTATTAACTTCTAAGGGTTCCTGTAACAACAATTCATGGGTTGCCTCCCACGCAGCGCTTCTTTTTCGTCATTAGCTTGACGTTCCGTACCTTTCTCAAGTAGTCAACAAAATGGCACTAACCACCTCTCGGTTTGCCATGTCCCCATAGTAGTGCTTCAACCGCTGACCGTTAACCTTGAATGCTTGGTCCGAATCATTCTCAAAAATTTCCACCGCTCCATGAGGAAACACAGTTTTGACAATAAAAGGTCCAGACCACCTTGATTTCAACTTCCCAGGAAAAAGTCGGAGCCGAGAGTTGAATAACAGAACTTGTTGCCCTGGCACAAATAACTTAGGATGTAGCTTCCTATCGTGCCACCTCTTCACCTTTTCCTTATACATTTTGTTATTCTCGTACGCTTGCAGTCGAAATTTATCAAGTTCATTAAGCTGAAGCATTCTTTTCTTACCAGCTGCATCTAAATCCAGGTTCAATTTTTTCAATGCCCAGTAGGCCTTATGCTCAAGCTCCGCCGGTAGATGACATCCCTTACCGTACACCAACTGGAACGGTGACATCCCAAGTGGAGTTTTGTATGCTGTTCTGTAAGCCCAAACAGCTTCATCGAGCTTTAAAGACCAATCCTTCCTTGACGGACAAACAACCTTCTCTAGAATGCGCTTTATCTCTCTGTTAGACACTTCCGCTTGACCATTTGTTTGCGGATGATAGGCAGTAGCTACTCGATGATTCACATTATAACGCTGCATCATAGAAGTGAACTTACAGTTGCAAAAATGCGATCCTTCATCACTTATGATTACCCGAGGCGTTCCAAACCTTGTGAAAATTTGCTTATGAAGAAAATTTAGCACTGCCTTTGCATCATTTGTCGGTAAAGCTTTAACTTCGACCCATTTTGAGACATAATCGACTGCCAGCAAGATGTACTGATTATTGCAAGATGAGATAAAAGGCCCCATGAAATCGATTCCCCATACATCAAAGACCTCGACTTCAAGCATCACATTTAATGGCATCTCATCCTTCCTTGACAAATTTCCCACTCTTTTGAAACGATCACACCTTAAAACAAACTGATGAGCATCCTTGAACAAAGTAGGCCAGAAAAAACCTGTTTGCAGAATACGAGCTGCCGTCTTCTCACCTCCATAGTGTCCACCATAAACCGTGGAATGGCAGTCTCGTAATATCCCCTCCGTCTCACAGAACGGGATACATCTCCTGATGATCTGATCAGCTCCCTGTCTAAACAAATATGGTTCATCCCACATATACCACTTCACCTCATGCAGAAACTTCTTCTTCTAAGCGGATGTCAAATTAAGCGGCATTATATTGCTGACAAGATAGTTTACAATATCTGCAAACCATGGTTCTTCCTCCTGAATTGCAAACAACTGCTCATCCGGAAAAGATTCATTGATTAACGTCCTATCTTGTGAAGTAGAATCGGGATTCTCCAACCTAGAGAGATGGTCAGCTACTTGATTCTCAGTACCTTTTCTATCTTTGATCTCTAACTCAAATTCCTGAAGTAAAAGCACCCAACGAATGAGTCTCGGCTTCGAATCCTTCTTAGAAACCAGATAGCGAATAGCTGCATGATCAGTGAATACTGTTACTTTCGTACCAAGCAGATAAGATCGAAATTTCTCAAAGCCAAAGACTATAGCCAAAAGCTCCTTCTCAGTAGTGGTGTAGTTCAATTGGGCCCCATTTAAAGTCTTACTCGCATAGTAGACCACATGGAAGAGATTTTTCTTGCGCTGTCCCAGAACTGCACCTACCGCATAGTCACTCGCATCACACATCATCTCAAACGGTTCTGTCCAATCTGGTGCTGTAATAACTGGTGCCGTGATCAAACTCCCTTTGAGAGTCTCGAATGCTGCCAAACATTCATCATCAAATTTGAAAGGCACATCTTTCTCAAGTAAATTGCACAACGGCTTAGATATCTTTGAAAAGTCCTTGATGAATCGCCGATAAAAACCCGTATGACCGAGAAAACTACGGATTCCTTTCACCGAATTAGGTGGGGGAAGATTTTCAATGACTCCCACCTTGGCCTTGTCCACCTCCAGACCTTTGCTAGAGACCTTATGCCCAAGGATAATGCCTTCACGCACCATAAAATGACATTTCTCCCAATTAAGCACCAAATTAGTTTCCACGCATCTTTTGAGTACGGTGCGCAGATTATTCAAACATTCATCATATGAGTGTCCAAAGACGGAGAAGTCATCCATGAACACTTCGACGTTATTTCCAATCATGTCAGAGAATATAGCCATCATACATCTCTGAAAGGTGGTCGGGGCGTCACATAACCCAAACGAAACTCTACGAAAAGCAAATGTGCCAAATGGACAAGTGAAGGTAGTCTTTTCCTGATCCTCTGGTGCAATACAAATCTGATTATACCCGGAATAACCATCCAGAAGACAAAAATACTCATGTCCCGCCAATCTGTCAAGCATTTAATCAATGAATGGGAGAGGGAAGTGATCCTTCCTTGTGGCTTTGTTCAATTTTCTATAATTCATGCATACTCTCCATCCTGTAACTGTTCGAGTAGGGATGAGCTCATTCTTTTCATTTGCGACCACAGTGATACCTCCTTTCTTAGGTACACATTACACGGGGCTCACCCACGAGCTGTCAGAAATAGGATAAATGATGCCTGCATCTAGCCATTTCAGAATTTCTTTCTTCACCACCTCCTTCATGATCGGGTTCAGTCTTCGCTGCTGTTCCACAGTTGGCTTATTACCTTCCTCTAACAGAATTTTATGCATACAATATGAAGGACTTATCCCCTTGATGTCTGCTATGGTCCATCCTATAGCCGATTTGAATTCTCTCAAAATCCTTAAGAGCTTGTCTTCCTCACTACCTGAAAGGTCAGCTGAAATAATAACAGGTAACGTAGATGAATCACCTAAAAAAGCATACCTCAAGTGTTCAGGTAATGGTTTTAGCTCCAAGGTAGGTGCTTCCTCTATTGATGGTTTGAGCTTCCCTTCAGCATTCTTAAGGTCAGAAGTACCAAGAGATTCAAATGGTATGTCGAGCTTTCGCTTCCATGGAGAAGCGTTCAGATATTGTAATTGCTCGTTGCTATCTTCATCATCGCTGTCAAAATCCCCCACTAAGGCATTTTCCAATGCATCAGACATTAGCATGTGATCGAGTTCCGAAGTAACCGCAGAATCAATCACATCCACTTTTAAGCACTCCTCATCTTCTGTAGGGAATTTCATTGCCTTGAATACGTTGAAGGTCATATCCTGATCTTGGACCCGCATAGTAAGTTCCCCTTTTTGCACATCTATCAAAGTACGGCCAGTAGCCAAGAAAGGCCTCCCCAAGATTATGGGAATCTTCTTATCTTCCTCAAAATCCAGAATAACAAAATCTACAGGAAAGAAGAGCTTATCCACCTTGACGAGCACATCCTCAACTATGCCCCTTGGGTAAGTAATGGAACGGTCCGCCAATTGTAGCGACATGTATGTGGGTTTTGGATCAGGCAGATTCAGCTTTTTAAAGATCGACAACGGCATCAGATTAATGCTTGCTCCCAAATCACAAAGGCACTTGTCAAAAGTTAGATTGCCAATGGTGCAAGGAATGGTGAAGCTTCCTGGATCTTTCAGTTTTGGTGGTAACTTTTGTTGCAGAACCGCGCTGCATTCTTCCGTGAGAGCAACGGTTTCAAGGTCATCCAGTTTCACCTTCCTTGAAAAAATAGTCTTCATAAACTTCGCATAACTAGGCATTTGTTCCAGAGCCTCAGCGAAAGGTATATTGATGTGAAGTTTCTTGAACACCTCCAAAAACTTTCCGAACTGTCTATCCAGCTTTTGTTGCTGCAATCTCTTAGGAAAAGGTGGTGGAGGATAGAGCTATTTCTCCCCTGTATTAGCTTCAGGCAGAGTGTGTTCAACAGTAGTCTTCTTTGGTTCTGCCGCTTTCTCCTTTTGCTTAGATTCTTCATCTCTAACTTCAGCTTCGACTTCTTTTGCCTTTTCAGCATCAGCTACTTTTCCAGACCTTAAGGTAATAGCCTTGACTTGCTCTTTAGCTTCCTTCCTGCCTGGTACTTCCGTGTCACTGGGAAGAGTGCCAGGTTGACGATTGAGCACTGCATTGGCTAATTGACCGATTTGATTTTCCAAGGTCTTGATAGAAACCGCTTGACTCTTGCACAACAGCTTAAGTTCCTCAAAATCAGCACTAGTAGGTGCAGCTGCACTTCCCTGTTGAGGATATGATTGCCTTGTAGCATACTGATGTGGTTGCTGGAATCCAGGTGGGTTAAACTGTTTACTTACTCCTTGCTGATATGGTGGCTGAATAGCATTCTGATTATTCCCCCAGCTAAAATTTGGATGATTTCTGTTGTTAGGATGATAGGTCACTGGCACAGGCTGCTGTTGTCGCTGATAATTATTCACATACTGAACAGATTCGTTGACAAGAGAACACTGATCCGTAGCATGAGAACCTGCACAAAGCTCATAAACCATAGCTATTTGATTAACTCCATACGTAGCCAAAGAATCAACCTTCATTGATAGCGCTTGGAGCTGGGCTGCAATAGCGGTGGCTGCATCAACTTCCAGAATACCTGCTACCTTGCCTGACATCATCCTCTGAGTTGGGTTTTGATGCTCATTTGCAGCCATTGTCTCTATAAGATTATACGCCTCAGTATAGCTTTTAGCCCATAAGGCGCCTCCAGCTGCTGCATCGAGCATGGGCCGAGATTGGGCCCCCAAACCATTATAAAAACCAGTGATTACCATCCAATCCGGCATTCCATGATGTGGACATTTTCTCAACATTTCCTTGTAGTGTTCCCAAGCCTCGCACATAGATTCTGTAGGTTGCTGCGCAAACTGAGTAAGAGCACTCCTCATAGCAGCAGTCTTTGCCATTGGATAAAACTTCACCAGAAACTTTTGCGCAAGATCTTGCCACGTAGTGATGGACCCAGCTGGTTCAGAATGTAACCAGTCTTTAGCCTTATCCCTCAGTGAGAATGGGAAAAGCCTCAACTTGATAGCCTCATCAGTCACGCCATTATACTTAAAAGTGCTGCAGATCTCGACAAAATTCCTTATATGCATGTTGGGGTCTTCAGTTGCCGCTCCTCCAAAAGAAACAGAATTCTGCACCATCTGAATAGTGCCCGGCTTGATTTCAAAGGTGTTAGCTTGAATAGCCGGATGAAGGATGCTTGACTAAATGTCATCAATTTTAGGCCGAGAAAAATCCATAAGAGCTGGATCAGCTTGAACAATACGATCTCCCATGTTTACGGGTTCTTTCTGCTCAGTTCCTGAATCCGAATCCTCAAAATCTAACTTCTCCGGAGTATCAAGAACTTCGTCTTTCTCCTCAGCTGTATCTAAGGTCCTCTTGCGAGCACGAGAACGAGTTTGCATAAACGCTTGCTAAAGTACCTGAAACACAACCGAAAAGAGTAATTAACTACTACGTCCTAATCACTGAGTCCTAATGACCAATGATGGTAAGTACATAAACTAAACAAATACGCCGAGTCCCCGGCAGCGGCGCCAAAAACTTGTTAGGGCGAAATCACGCACTAATATTCACGCAAGTATACGCGTTCGCAAATAATATAGAATACTTTCTAGTTCGTTCCCTCAGAGACTCAGACTAAGTTTTGTCTAATTAAACTCACTCACCAATGTATGACTACTTCTCAATGTTAAGATAATAACACTTAAAATTGTTGATTAAATATTAACTATAATTAACTACTTAATTAACCACTTAACTAACACTTCAACTTATCAATAATAAAACACTCATGAGATCACAACTTCATTATTACTTCCTTCTATAACCATTGTTATTACCTTTAGCATGTAACAGTGATGATATTAATCGAATAATACGAAACTGATAAAAGCCAACTTTCATTGTACTAATACCATTCTACCAAGCATCCACAATTAAGATAGAAGTTGAATAGTCATCAATTATGTTGAGTTCCTATATGTCTACAGAAATTGACAACACAACGATTTAAGCACAAGTTATTCCTTTTGATTACATAGGGCAAATAAAACTGTTAGAGTTACCCACTAATCATGCACAACGTACATGAACCTATGCTAGCATGGCAAGTTCTAAATCTCAAGATCCACCGTCGCTTCACAAGAGATTAACACCCTATCTTATATGTTCGCGACGCACATAAGACGAATACGCACAACCAATACTAGATATCATGCAATCATCACACACTAAAATATTAAACAATTAACTAAAGAATTTCATAATAAATCCGTTGCAACCCCATGATCACGATTAGCCCATAATAGAACTTATCGCCATCATGGATTCATATGAAATCATGATAATCAACACAAGAAAATAATAACTAACTAATTATATTAAAACAGAGTACGTCACAAGAGTAAATAAGCCAAAGCAAGAAAACTAGCATCCAACGTTACAACGAAACAAGAATCACAAGAATATATGCTTCCTCTTCGCTGTAGTGTGCTAAATCGGTCTTCTTCCTTATCTCCTTCGCTTCTTGCGCCAACACAATTTAAAACATAATCTCCTTCTTATTATCTATGAAAATGTCTCAAATCTACTTATATAATAGTCCCATAAAACTCAGATTACATAGAAGTTGGAAGCCAAACAGAAGTAGAAGTCTAAAATAATTCAGCTTTTTCCCTGACCCTGCGCGGCCGCTCAACATTTCTGCACGGGCGCGCAAGGCTGCTGCGCGGGCGCGCAGGACCCTACTGGAAAAATTCCCGGTTTGCTCCGTTTCTTCGCCGTAATCTGCCCGTTCTCTTCCTCTCGCAATGGTGAACACATGCCAAGGCTTATTCTTGATGATTCCTCCTCCGAAATGCAACTAATACCCTGAAATGCATAAACACTAGAAAAACGCATCAAATACACAAAATACTTGATTTCAAGACACCAATTTAAGCCATTTTAAGACGTTCTAAGTGGTATAAAATGCCACTTATCAGTACTGTTGACAAAACTCTCTTGTTTAGAAATGTTAATGGCTCTAAGATACTTGTACAAATTTATGTAGATAATATTATATTTGGATCTACAGATGATAAACTTTGTAAAAAGTTTGCTAAATTAATGCAAAGTAAATATGAAATGAGCATGATGGGAGAGCTAACTTAATTTCTTGGTTTACAAGTTAAACAAGTTAGTGGTGGAATTTTCATTAGTCAAACTAAATATATTTATAATCTTTTAAAGAAGTTTGACTTAATGGATTGTTCACCTGCAAAAACTCCCATGACCACTGCCACTAAGCTTGAATTAAACAAGGCTGAAAAATCTGTGGATATTACAAGTTATAGAGGCATGGTTGGCTCACTTTTATATTTAACTGCTAGTAGACCTGATATTATGTTTTCTACTTGTCTCTGTGCTAGATTTCAAGCTGACCCTAAAGAATCTCACTTAGTGGCTATTAAAAGAATTTTCAGATATCTCAAGGGGACTCCAAATCTAGGAATTTGGTACCCTAGAGAGTCTGGTTTTGATCTAATTGGCTACTCAAATGCAGATTATGCAGGTTGCAAAATAGACAGGAAAAGCACAACAGGCACCTGTCAATTTCTAGGGAATAAGCTTGTATCATGGTTCAGCAAAAAGCAGAATTCTGTTTCCACATCAACAGCTGAAGCTGAGTACATTGCAGCTGGTAGTTGCTGTGCACAAATATTATGGATGAGGAACCAGTTATTTGACTATGGTATAACTGTTGACAAAATTCCAATATTTTGTGACAACACAAGTGCCATTGCCATTACTGAAAATCCAGTGCAGTACTCAAGAACCAAGCACATTGATATCAAGTACCACTTCATTAGGGAACATGTGATGAAAGGTACAGTGGAACTTCATTTTGTTCCAAGTGAAAAGCAGATTGCAGACATATTCACCAAGCCACTTGATGAATCAACATTCACAAGATTAGTAAGTGAGTTAGGTATGCTTAACTATTCATAATCTATATCATCTATGTAATCTGTCTTGTAGCCTGAAATGAATTTGCTGCAAGAACAAAGTTGGCTTTAATCAAGACTTATCCTGTAAACGGATATTCCCTATCCGTTGAAAGCCAAAATTGTTCTATCAACGGATATTCGTCATCCGTTGAAAGACAAATACATTTCTGGTAATTTTATCCTTCAACGGATAAAATGGTGTTGTTCATCAACGGATAACTATTTACCTTATCCGTTGATGTGTCATGTCAGTGAGTCACAGCCGTTGATTCTTTTACTCAACCGTTGATACAGATATACAGTGTTGTATGTATTTGTATTTACGGTAGTTTTCAGAATTTCTACAGTTTTATTTATTCCTGAACGGCTGTCACTTACTTAAAAGTATCATTTAATTATTTTATTTATGTTTTAATTCAAGAAAGTATAAAAGCCCAATTGAATTCTTATTTTCACTTTACGCTTTCTTGCAATTATCATTCTCTTTCTCTCTCAATTCTCAAGTTTTTCTCTGCAACCTCTACTCACAACAATGGCACCAGTAGTCAAAACTATGTCTCAAACAGGATTTGTTTATGAAAAGAATAATTTCATAGTCTTGGTTGAAAAGAATGAAGCCCATTCTGATTATCACAAGATGATGGACTTTATCAAGAACTGCAAACTGAGCTATACAATGCTGGAAGCCCCAACCATCTACTGTGAAGTGATTGAGGAAATTTGGACAACTGCAGAGTTCAACTCCACAGATATGACTATTGCCTTCTCTCTCAAAGGTAAGGACTATTACATTAATTGTGATGATATACAATCTTGCTTTAAGTTGCCTGAGAATAATGCCATGACACCACATACTGATAAAGATGTCTCTGCAATGCTAGATTCCATAGGCTATGCTTTTGATTCTGCTAGTTTAGGTAGTATTAGAAGGAAAGACCTTAGGAAAGAATGGAGTTTTCTTGGAGATGCCTTTATTAAGGTTTTCTCTGGGAAGATTAGCAATTTTGATGCTATCACTTCATCTCTTGTTAATATGCTCTATATGCTAGTTTCTGATAGGTACTTTAATTTTAGCAACTGTGTTATGCTAGAATTAGGTTCCAGATTAGGCAACAAAGCTAATAGACCATATAACATCTACTTTGCTAGATTCTTTATGTTATTGGCTAACCATGTTGCTGAAGGTTTGGTTATATCTAATGAGAACAATAAACTCAAATGTTGGGCACAAGAGAAAAGGGTCCTTGCAGACCTTTTGAGAATGAACCTCAACAGCCAGGTGCCATTGGTATACTTGCCAATCATGAATGCACCACAGGTAAGTGAGGTAAATGTTTCTATAACTCCTATTATTTCCAACCCCAATGTTTCTTTGACTTCTAGTGTGGCTATGGAACCTGTGTCATTGTCCAAACAGGCTCCGACCAAAGCCACCAAATCTAAAGTTTCCAAAGTCAAGTCAAAGAAACCTACCTCTGTTGTTTCTCAAAAGACAACAGTTGTAACAACTACCATAAACCCTGAAGGGAGTGAACAGGGTGTGAGTGGTGAGGGGAGGGGTGAACATCAAAAGCCCCCCAGGATAAGGTGGGAGAGGTGAGTGGTACCCAAACCAGCCAAGCCACAGTCTCTCAAAAGACTGTGGTGGTTCAAAAGGAGTCCAGCACATCCCTAGTTGCATCCTCCCAAAAGGATGTAACTATTGAAAATAGTCCCCAACTAGGGACACAGAACAAAAGAGGGAGGGACACTGAAGCCACACATTCACCATTTAAAGCCTTTTCAAGGAAGAAGAAGGCCAAGACCCTAGTTTCCACACAAGGGACACACACAGCACATATACATCCACCTGTATCTGTGCCTTCTCAAATTCAGCTTGATGTGATTCCAGCAAATGTGGAATCACAGCCCCATTCTCTCAATATAGAAACACACCATTCATCAAGCTCTCCAACACCCTCTCTAGATGTGGACATGATATTCACATCAATTCCTGATTCTCCCTCATTAAAACTCAGGGAGGAGCCCCACTCAAAACCTGGTGATCATCATCTTTTAGATGATTTGTTGGATCATCAGCCAATTCTTTCAGATGTAGTTGCAGAATCTGTGTCACCACACTTAAAATCAATCCACACAGATTCAACAATTATGTCACTTTCTATCTCTACATCATTTCCTTCTTCAACGGATATCTCTCATCCGTTGACAAGTGGTTGTTCTTCAACGGATAAGCTTAACAGCAGTTATCCGTTGATACCATCAGTTTCCACTTCAACGGATATTCCCTATCCGTTGATGGTCTCTACACACTTAACAGAAACAATTCCAACTGTAGAGGACATGGCAACTGTACAATCACTTTTAGGTTTGAGGGAAGGGAGTGATTTTTTGAGTGAGAGGCTGGGTTGCTCCCAGGCAAAAGGAGAGGTTGAGAGTCACCAAATGCATGCTATTTCTTCCAGCATGGAAAAAGTAAGTGAGAGGAGTGCCACCTTAGAAGGTGAAGGTGAGGGTGTGAGGGTGTGTGTGAGCCAGGGGGAGCCCCTGATGCAAGAACAGAGAGAAATTGAGAGAAAGGCAGGTACAGAAGCTATAAGGGTGGATCCAGCCATTGCTAGTGAGTTAATGAAAGTGGATGATGCAGATAAGGAAAGACAATTTCAGCAACATTACAAAGCTGTCATTGATAACATTTCCTTGGATGCTGACACTTTTACTCACCCTGTTTCAGCCTTTCAATTTTTGGCTGCTCAGGGCAATGTGGAGGCAGAACAGACACTACACATTGTACACACTTCAGAATCTCTTCTCAGAGACAAAGCTGCTGTCAACAGGCTGTCTTCTCAAGCTGGTGAGCCATCTGAAGAATTTGGAGTAAATTCTAATGATGATGACTCTAATTCTTTGAATGAGAGCATGAACTTAGGGGGAGTAGAAGGCCCAAGTTCTGCTCCTGCTCTTCCTGAATGGGCACTGGCCAAATCACCAACACCAGGAGAATTTGGTGTCACTTTGGTCAGATAAGTCATGACAATTCAGAAGGCCTTTCAGGAGACTCAAGATGCTGGTACCAAGGCAATTCTTCAAGCTCATCTGGAATCTCTGCATCTCTTGCAGTTGCAGCATTACCAGCAAAATCTAAGTGTGGATGAGCTCAAGCAGGACATTGCTGATCTGAAATCCTACAATGCTGAGAAATTGGATTCAGTTATACCCTATGGTACTATGCAAGATTTGTTGGGGAGACTGAGGAAAGCATCTGATGCTGACAAGAGGTTGGCCAGATTGGAAGATAGGGTTCAAATCATTGAAGACTCTATGGTCACCATTCTTCAGAATCAACAAACTCAAATAAATCTACTCATGCAGCTGGCAAAAGCACAAGGCTTGACCCCTACCCTTGATGATAACAAAAAGGGGGAGAATAAAGGGGAAGGGGAAGGAGAGCCATCTACAACAGTTCAGATTTCTCAAGTGCTAGTTCCTGTCATCACAACTTCTCCACCAATTCAAGTCAAAGGAAAGCTAGATGGAATTGATCTAATCCAGATAGCAGCAGCTGAATTGCAAGTCAAAGAGCAAAGGAAGAAGATTGATGAAAAGATGCAACTAATATTTGGTTCTACAACTTCTCAATCACAATCTGTGAAGCATAGCACAAAAGTGGAATCAATTATTATGGAACTCAAGCCAGTAGGGAGGCATAAGGATGGAGAAACTTCTTCCAAAGATCTGCAACCTATGGTTCTCAATCCCAACAACAGCTTCAACAAGGACTCTACAAAGAACCCTCTAAGCCTTGCTCAAATGAAAGGAGTGGATTTTCCTCTTCCAAAGCCTGATGAAGACAAGCTTTTGGGTAGAAGTATCATAAAGCTCATAGAGAACATGGATGAGGCTGTAAGGAGGAACATGGCTGTTATCTTTAGAGAGGGAAAGAGCATCTATATGATGCAAGGACATCCCAAATTCTCAATAGCCAAGACAGAAGAAACCAAGAGGTTGAAGGAAGAAGCCAAACAACTAAAGGCTAACAAAAGAGCACAAGCAAAGCTTGAAAAACAGCTAAAGTTAAGTCAGGCTGAAGAACAGAAAGAAATTGAAGACAAAGGTGAAGATAGAGCTATGGGGGACATGGTTGGTACTGAGATGGAGGAAAGAAGTAAGGAAGAATGGCAGAAAGGGAATAGAAAGAAGGTCAATGCAAAGAGAAAGATGGTAGATGAGACTGAAGAAAACCAATCAATATCCAAACCACTACCCTCTATTCATGAACCAATTGTGCCTGACCCCTTCATAAACATTCATGGTGAACCAATCATTCCTAAGGAGGAACCAATTGATTGGGACACCATCAAATTTCCCACCTTCCTAACCTCTTTTACACCATCAAAGAAGCAGAAAAGAAGAATCAAATCAACACCCTCTAAAGCCTCAATCAAATACACATAGAAGCCTAAGCCTAAACCTCAAACCTCTAAAGATGATTATGTTCACATCTGTGACATAAAAGAATTTTCAGACATTGAACTCTATCTGGATGAGCTGGAGGATGTAAGGGGAATAGCTACCTACAGACAGCTACCAGAAAGACTAGTGTTCAAATACAAAGGAGCTGGGGAAAGAACATGACCTCTTCATAGAATTCTGAATGAAGGCTACTCTACCTTGATTAGAGTCTACTCAGCCATACATAAGGATTCTTGCTTTACCAGGACTGCCAGGACTGAGATTCTCAACAAGATTGCCAACATAAGGAAAACTTGGAGGGAGCCCAATGCCTTGCCTAGAACTTTACTCATTCAAGAGAGAGGTATTACAATTCACAAATCACCTCATTGGTTGATGGAGTTCAGAGACAACAAAGGAGTCAGAAGATTTTTCAGAATTGAAGATCAACTAAAGATTGCCAGTAATGAAACTCTGAAGGATATGCAGTCTAAGTTAGATATCAATGAAGAAGATGAAGCTGAATTCTACAGACAACTTCAACTTCAAATAGAGGAGAATAACAGGAGGCTAGGAAAGAAAACCAGGGATCAAAGGAAAAGAAAGTAATTTGCTCAGGCTAAAGGAGCACCCTTGGAAACAATGTATTTCTTCAATTTTATCTCAGCATATACACTTTTGTAGCACTTTTGAATTTCTGCTTTGTTACAGTTTATATATTTGTTAAGTGTTTTGTTATCATCAAGCTAAACCCAAATTTATGCCTACAGTTCTAGTAGACATAAATAGGGGGAGATTGTTAGGAATATGTGTATTAGTTTGATGATAAGTTAAGCAAAACACTTAAGTAGAAATCTAGTATTTGTAGCCTCAACGGATAAGACCATCTCGGCTATCCGTTGAAGGAGTAGCCTTACTTAGCAATAAGTTTGGTATTGTAGCACATTTCACTCTCTGGTTTCAAGCTGTAATTCTTAGATGTTGTTAGGAAATAATCAGTCATGTTGACTACTAATGGATGTACAAATAGGAGGGTTAATTGTAAATATTTCATGCCTTATAATTTTGTATAAGTGAAGAAGTGTCAACGGATATTGAAGACCTTCAACGGATAAGAAACAAAGCTTCAACGGATGTCTCTAATACTTCAACGGATAATATCCATCAACAGATAAGTGCTTCAACGGATAAAGCTTCAACTGCTAGAGCATCAACGGATAAAGCCATCAACGGATGAAAGCTTCAACGGATGCTCAGTCTCATAGCAGTTGATAGTGACAGTTAACAAAGCTGACAGAGGCACATGGTTTGACAGAGATAACTGGAATGTGGTAGCCTATTTCAGGAACAGCAGAAAAAGCAGCTGTTTTTAGTCTGGTTCAAAATGGAAAGTCAACAGATAATTCCATATTACACTGGATAAAAATGGAATAGAAACAAATGGAGAACTATTTTCTTATTGTACTTTATCTTTGTCTTCACATATAAACTTGGTGATATATAAACCAAGTAGTAGCTAGTAATTAGATGTGAATTTTCCCTGAACTGTTTAGAAATATCAAGAGAGAAAATCATCTAGTTTGTACTAGGAAGCAGCTGTGATTTAATTTTGAATCACAGATTTTCTGAAATAACACATCTCTGGTGGAACAACAAATCCACCAGAAAAGTTTTTAAGTTCTTTGTGTTCATTACATTTGTGTTTGAATATATATCTGTCTGCATCAGCTCCAAGCAATTCACACATATTTGATCACTCAAACACTTAGCCTTACAAACTGCTCAAAACTTGAAAAAGTTTTGAGATTTACATTCAACCCCCCTTCTGTAAATCTCATTGTTAGTCCATTGGGAATAACAATATATATCTGGTGGATACATTCAAATCCAACAGAAAGTTTTAAAGCCTTGTGTTTTATTACTTAGTGTTTTGATTTCAATTATAGTTCTATTCTGCACTTCAGCAAATCAATCACTGTTATATGTATTAAGTTAGAACATTTTTAAAATCAAGAAAAGGAGCCAGAATTACATTCAACCCCCCTTCTGTAATTCTTGTTGTATTGTTAGGGAATAACAATTGGTATTAGAGAAAGCTCTTGAAATACAAAGTGTTTAAAGATCACAACAAATAACAAGATGAACAAAAAGGATGTTGGAGTTAAAATTCCATTTTTGGACAAAGACAATTATCGCCACTGGAAAGTGAAGATGATAAGTGGCATTTTATACCACTTAAAGTGACTCATAAGGGCTTGAATTGGTGTCTTGAACTCAAGTATTTTGTGTATTTGACGCGTTTTCTAGTGTTTTTGCATTTCAGGGTATAACTTGCATAGATAGGTGGTTTTCATCAAATAAAGCTTAAGGAAGTGCTTGGAATCAGTCTAGGGGTGATGAGCAAAGAAATCAGAAAAAAAAACAGAAGCAAAATAAATATTTTCCATAAGGGCAGCAAGTGGCCGCGTGCCCGAAGCAGGCGACCGCGTGCCAGCAAGCAGGCGTGTGGAGATAGCAGGCGACCGCATGCATGCAGAATTTTAGAAACTGGATTTTATTAATTCAAGTACAATTGGGCTTCTGTTGGCGCTGGTACTCTTGGACGCTTATATAAACCTTATGGGAAGACGTTTTCTTAATCAAGAGCAAGGGCAAGAAGATTGGGAAGACCGTTTTAGCATGCAACAACGAAGAAGACGTGCCCGAAGCAGGCGACCGCGTGCCAGCAAGCGGGCGTGTGGAGATAGCAGGCGACCGCATGCATGCAGAATTTTAGAAACTGGATTTTATTAATTCAAGTACAATTGGGCTTCTGTTGGCGCTGGTACTCTTGGACGCTTATATAAACCTTATGGGAAGACGTTTTCTTAATCAAGAGCAAGGGCAAGAAGATTGGGAAGACCGTTTTAGCATGCAACAACGAAGAAGAGGAAGCATACATTTATCTTCTGATTCTTTTAATTCATTGTAACAGTGGATTCTAGTTTTCTTTATGCTTTGAACCTTAATACTCTTATGACGTACTTCATTATTTATTAAGTATTTTTATTAGCCTTATATCGTTATGTTATTATCATGCTTTCATATGAACCCATGGTGACGATGAGTTCTATTATGGGCTAATCGAGATTATGGGATCCTAGCGGATTTACTATGAAATTCTTTAGTTAATTGTTTAATACCTTGGTATGTGGTGATTGTATGATAACTAGTATAGGTTGTGTTTATTCGTCTTATATGCGTCGCGAACATGTAAGATAGCCTGTTAATCTCTTGTGAAGTGACAGTGAATCTTGAGATTTAGAACTTGCCATGCTAGCATAGGTTCATGTATTGTATGCATGATTAGTGGGTAACTCTAACCGTTTTACTTGCCCTGTGTAATCATCATGAATAACTTGTGCTTAAATCGTTATGTTGTCAAATTCTGTAGACATATAGGGTCTCAACATAATTGATGCCTATTCAACTTCTATCTTAATTGTGGATGCTTGGTAGAATGGTATTCGTACAACGAAAGTTGGCGTTTATCAGTTTCATGCCGTTCGATTAATATCATCACTATTACATGCTAAAGTTAATAACAATAACTATTGAATGAAGTAGTAATGAAGTTAGGATCTCATTTGTGTTTAATATTGTTAATTCAAGTGTTTAATTCTCGTAGTAATTATTAGTTTACCAACCTTAATTATTATTGTCTTGGCATTGAAGAATAATCATACATTGGTGAGTAAATGTTAATTAAATATAATTAATCAGAGTCTCTGTGGGAATAAACTAGAAATCATTCTATATTACTTGTGAACGTATATACTTGCGTGATTTATTTAGCGCATGCTTTGTGCCTAACAAGTTTTTGGCGCCGCTGCCGGGGACCCGGTGTTAATTTGTTTAGTTTATGTACATGCCATCAGTGGTCATTAGGATTTAATGATTAAGACTTGTTACTTATTGCTCCTGGTTGTGTTTCAGGTAATTTAGCGAGCGTTTATGCAAACACGTTCTCGCAATCGCAAGAGAAATCTGGATAAAGATGAGGAAACAGATAAAGCTCTTGACTCTCTGGAGGAGATAGTTTTTGAAGATTCGTATAAAGAAAGTGAAAAGAAAGAACTTGAAACAATGGGTGATCGTCTAACTCAAGCTGATCAAGCTCTCATGGACTTTTCTCAGCCTAAACTTGATGACATCCAGTCAAGCATCATTCATCCGGATATTCAGGCCAATACTTTTGAAATTAAGTCGGGCACTATTCAGATGGTGCAGAATTCTGTTTCTTTCGGAGGGGCTGCGACTGAAGATCCCAACATGCATATTGTAACACCCCCAAATCCGGGGTCGGGGATCCGGGTTGTCACGAGTTCCATTTCCCTTAACAACACCCAATCTTAATAAATAATCAACTACTCTGTACTGTGACCCCACAATAAACACACACACCACAAGTTATAGTCTCAGAGATGAATATCCAAAAATAATCACAAGTCGTTTTATTCCACAATTATATGCCAATACACCTTAAACAGGTTTCTGAATAAATTTACATTTCTTTGCCATTATTACAATTCATAAATATACATAATCTGATACATCAAAAGTTGAAAGCCTAGCCTATTGGTAGTTCCTACCTCAGCTATGGCGGCATCAGTGCTTCTAGAAAACTGCGGAACGTCTCCTAACTTCTTGCGAATCGGGAGCTTGGTCCGGTTCATCTTGTCTATCTGATGTTGTGTGATGAAAGAAGAAAGCAAGGGTGAGCAGCAAGCCCACCAAAATAATATGTATAATGATTAACAATATATGAGCCTTCTCATAGTACTCATGAAAGTCTTGGTCAAAAGAAATGAACCAAGTTGATATCTTAATGCGATGAAGTCGCAAAATATTCAGTATATATATACATATATACTTTTCAAAATATTGGAAGTCCTCTTCCATGCACAATATACACAAAGTCCCAGTGTATAACTGTATAAAAAAAAATATCGTTGCAAGGTGATCTCATATATCTAACCTTGTCTCAACGTTTTTCTGAAAATCTTTGTCATTCATAAGACAATTATTAATTAGATATAAGTTTAAAAGATGAAGTTACAAGATACCCCAATATACTTATATCTTTCCCAAATACTACTTGAACTACCACCGTTCAAGTTATAATTAGCTTCAAAAGTTCATCACATAGATGAGACTATAAGGCAAGATTTGAATAGATTAAATCTTTAAAATATTATCAAAATAAAATGAAGTTACGAGATACTTCATTTGATGTAAACATCATTTTGAAAACTTGACCCTGCCAACACTCAACAATCGCCCAACCGTAGCCTTTCTATCGAAGTACTCTGGGTAGTGTTGCAGAAATTATCCAATTGGATGATGAACTCATTACGGGAGTTTGCCGCGCCAGGAAGACCACTTACGATGATCAGTCGTAGTAGTACAACCCCACCATTTTCTACATGTAGAGGAGAACCTGTCGGATTTACTTGTCAACCGAACACTGAACTCCTAAGGAATGGACCGCCTTAGCGGAACTTCCAGGCCATTTGGGCCAATATAATAAGGCTGGGCCGGCGCTACTCGGCCACTTACGCCACTCCTAGTTCAGATGAAATCCATGACTCTGAAACGTAAAGCTTGTCCCCACTTTCCCCAAGTAGAAACTTGTTGATACGGCTCCACCAAGAAGTCGTATCTATTTGGAAAGGAGAACTCACCGATATTTCCCAGGCGATGCCTGTTAATGGATTAACTTGTTCCAAGAATTTTACTTCCCGAGTGTTGGGTAAGTAATCAATTCATTTATCAAAACAGCAACCTTGTTGCGAATATAAAACACACCACAGAGCCGGATCCCTCAGGTTTTGAGCGAGTATTTAAATCCCCTTCGAAAGGAGGATCTTAAAAAAATGAGTTTTGGGATCCGCTCTAACTTTTAAAAAAATCATTTTGAAGACTCGCAAAACATTTTTAAGAATGTTTGGAGTGAAGCTGATTTAATGAAGTAAATCAGTCCCCAGAATATTTAGAAAATGTCTGAATATTATTATTTAAATAATATTCCCATAAAGAATAATCTTTATAAAATAATTGAAGTAGAAGTATTAAAACTTATACTTGAAATGAATAGCAAATAATCAAAGATATACTTATACGAAAGTAATATCTTTATTTGAATAATCAAAAGTAAGTTTGATTATCGACACCTTATTCTTTAATACAATAAAGAATATTATTAAGTAATAAGCGGAGTCATAATACCTCGAATGAATACTATAAATAATATTCATAAAATAAAGGAGTCATACATCCTCAAATGAATATCCAAGTAATATTCAATAATAATATAAACTGAGTCATAAGCCCTCGAATGAATATTCAAATAATATTCAAATAATAAAATAAACTGAGTCATAAGCCCTCGAATGAATACTCAAATTAATATTCAATTAAGTAAAATAAAGGTATCGAATAAACCTTATTCGATCCATAGTTTTAAAAACTATATCCATATATATATAAATATATATATATATAATATACTCGGGAACATCGACTCCCGGTTTAGAAATATGTTCACCTTTTATCCCCTATACTAAGGGTATACGCAACTACTTGCTTATTTCTAGCATAGGTATTATGCAACTATAAGCATTGAAATCAACAGATAGATAACCAGATTACGAAACAGATATGCATATATACCATATCAGCATGCTCCAATATATCGCAAAATTTGCTAATAACAATCATGCACTATCACAAGATAATGCATATACATATATTTACATCACAACAACAGTATATCGGGTAGAAAACTTGCCTGAGCGACTGGGGGTTACGAATGGCTCGGGACGAGTCTGGTAACCTATAAACAACAAGTAAGTTGGAATTAAACCAAAGTCACTTGTAAATCTATACTCTAACCAACTCAGACTCTAACGCTCGTTTTGCGCTTACTGATTCTCTTAAGTCACTCGAGTACCCTCGGCTCCACCATTTTTAATAATTTAACCTTTACGAGTTTTAAGGCGATTCCTTCGCGAGTGTCTTACCAACTGCCTAACACACTTACCATAAATGTTTCATGCATTAATTAACCCTTTTTGGTCTTTAACCTATGTTTCAAAGTAAGGCGAGGGGAAAAGTTTCGTTCGCGAAACGCCGTTACTTGAAACGGTCGTTTCTCCTAAACCGTGCATCGGAATCGAACGAACTACATATCAAAACGAAGCTCGTAACATGAGCTATCTAAACATGGCAGTGGTCATAATCTAGCAGGGGGTTCTCGGGTCCTAATGTTATGCATAAAACAGTCCAAAGAAAATCGGACGTTACGACGGCTATGTTTACGCGATTTCCCAATTTTAAACTACTCCAATTAACCACCAACCAACTCATATCCATCAATACAACAAAACTTCACCTAAACCATACCACATCAGTCCATAATCTCCAAGGTTTTCAACTCAAACAACCACAATCAAGACCTATGAACTATAATCAAGTTTCAATTACCAAAAACACTTCCAAATCAAACCAAACTACTAATAATCACAATCCATGCTTCTCATTTCACAACACCAACCATTAAACTTACTAACAAATAAAGTAAAGGCTAGGGTTTGAAGTTTATACCTTCCTTGGGAGGTGTTAAGTTGCTAGGAAGCCTTAGGGAGCCTCCTACAAGCTTGATCTTTCCAAAGAAATCAAGAACACAAAGTTAGGCTTTGAAGTTTCTAAAAGTCCGATTTAAAGAACTGTAAAAATGAGGGTCTTACCATGATTATTTGGACGAGACTTGTGAACAAGAGTTGTAGGCCATCTCAATACCTTTCCAATGAGCTATAGAACACAATATTTGAGTGAGAAATGAAGGAGATACAGCAGTTTTAGTGTTCTGGTTCTGTTTTGGCCGAGAGCATGAAGAACAATGCCTTGGTTTCTTTTTGATTTTGATGAAAAATGATTTGCTTGGCTTGGTTGGTTTGATTTTTGTGTTTGTTTTAGTAAATTACCTAGTTGCCCTTGATTTTGTGTGGTTCTCATTCAACCACACCTCCTTCCTTCCCTTGTCATGCTTGTGTCACCCTCATGATGTCATCCTCCCTTCCTTGTCCTCTTTCTATTGGTTGGATGACATCATTCCCACTAATCCCTTTGATTAACTTCCTAATCGTTTGCCTAATGACCGCTGATCTGTTATACGGTTCGCTTAACTTTCGTTCTCGTTTATCGTTTGAAGGATCATACCCGGGATCTTATTACTTAGGTTCCCTTAACCTTTCTCAATATATTATATTCCTTTTATGATCCTCTCCTATAATCCTTTAATTTAAATCCTTTTTATCCTGTTACCTTTTTCTCAAATCTTTCCGTATCTAGTGTATTTCCGGGAAAAATCAAAGTGTTCGGATTTGGATTCTGACGATCTTTACATACACTTATATCCCATATAAAGTACTAATAAAATCTCAGAATATCCATATCAGAACCCCTACATAGTGTGGCATGAAAAGTTTTCTCATTCAGCAAAAACACTATTCATAAGGGTTTCAAAAATTTCCCAAAAATTGGGGTTATTACAGTCTCCCCTCCTTAAAAGGATTCCGTCCCGGAATCAGATAGAAAATGAATAGGGATACTCTCTTAGCATTGCACTTTCTAACTCTCGAGTAAATTTTCCCACATTGTGGTTCTACCATCAAACTCTTACTAGTTTGATAACCCTTCTCCTAAGCACTCGTTCCTTTTTACTCTATACCCTTCCTGGTTGCTCCATATAGGTTACGTCTGGTTGCATGTCTATGCGCTCATATGCCCCTATTTGTCTGGCATCCGAATTACACTTCCTTAACATTGATACGTGGAACACGTTATGAACTTGCTACAGGTTCGGGGGTAGGGCTAGCTCATATGCTAACTTCTCAAACGTCTTAATATATCCAAGGGTCCAACAAATTGTAGACTTAGCTTTCCTTTCTTTCCGAACCTCATCAATCCTTTTTCAAGGGTTTCCAAGGGGATACCTATAACATTACTAGGCCCCCTATTTCATACTCTTTGTCCTTTTTGAGTCAAATCAGCATACCTCTTATGTCCATCTTGGGTTACTACCAGCCGTCCTCCGATTAGATCTATTATATCCCTGGTCCTTTGGACTACTGCGGGTCCGAGCATCTTGCGCTCTACAACTTCATCCTAACATAAGGGAGATCGACATTATCTTCCCTCAAGGATCTCATAAGGTGACACCTCGATAATGACATATGATCTATTGTCGTGATATAACTAAATCCGCGTTAAGTGATCATTCCAAATTTTTTCAAGTCTATTGCACAGACTCTCATTATAGCGTTTAGCATTAGAGCTTTTGCTTCTCAATACCCATTCTTTTCCAGTTCGTAATCGCTACTACCTTCCGTTCCTAATATTATACTGGTTATACTTTTGCTCGTTAGCGTTCTATAACCTTTTAATAACCACGTCAACCTTAGTATTACGAATTTTTTCCCATTCTGAATACCACCATAACTTTACTACTCCTTTTTCAGCTGTTTCTATTTTTGAAAGCTTAATCCTTCATATAGAAGTAAAAGAATTTATTGAGAGATCACTATGATCATGAACACTTGTTATCTCGCATAGTTAGTACAGAAGATGGCCAGCCTTTAGTACTTGACAAGCAATTAAACAATAGTTGGTATCCTACTAGGCTTCTATCACAAAGATAGATAGTCATTCGGCAATACCTCCCCTTCTGGAAGGGTTGTTCTTCTCAGCTTACATGAAATGAAAAGAAGAGAAAAGAGCGAACTGAAGAGAATTGTATATATATGTAAAAAAATATTGCCATAAAATATCTGGCTTGGAATCTACCTCTGAACTATAGAGGTTTGTCATAGGAGAACAAAACATATATGTATTTATATCAACATCAAGTATTATCGCATCGCATTTCACATGCTTAAATATTTGCTATTCCGTCCATCATTCTATGGACCCATGCACTTCCTCTAGCTTATACACAATTACCTTTGAAACTCCCTCGATATCGAAAATCGAACCTGGGATCTCATTTTAGACATCACCGTTACCTAGAGTTCTATGCTTGCACCGCAACCTTCCTCGTATAATAATACGACTCTCTATTGATAAGAAAGAATAATAATTCACTAGGTAGATACTCTACTTAATTAGTCTATCAATGATAACGTATACACTACCACGACCCGATTAGTGGTACTCAATCTCAACACCCATTCCAATACAACTCTCACGGTTGTAATCAGCTCATTACTCGCAGAATCATTGCTGCCTTACTATGGTCCACCACTGACCTACTATCGTCATTCACTTTTCCATAAAATCTTAATAGCTAACCATACGGAGTCCATACATCTCGTATCTAATTCTCCTAAGGAGTTAACATAACCACCAATCACAATTCATGAAGAACACTCCAAACTCTGACGTACTTTCATGACATGAAGTAGATAAAATTGCAGAAGAGTTTCAATCAAAGCAACGATAGCAGGTTAATACCATTCTTAGTCATATGCCTTAAATAGAAGACTTAACTCAAAGGTTCATTTAGTCCTTTTTGAAACATGGTCCTGGATTATTCTCAAGATAGTACCTCCTAAGATAGATAGCCCGTTTCTGGCGATTACACGAATTAAACCTTTACCAACTACTATTACGGTTGGGTATTGCACAGTCATCAGAAGGAATGTCAATATTCCAAACCATAATTCAACCTTCACATTTTTAACCATCATCACTGTTTTCTTTTGGCACACGCGCCTATAATTATCCACTTATCTTTAAAGTGTCGGCCACCTCTTTGGCCTTTCCTGATAGTAAAATTTCCTTACAGTCAATGTCATTTTAACCACCTCCAAATAAATTTTCTACCTTATTTCCGATCACTGCTTGAGTGAAGATGTTTTCCTTAAAATCAGATGGGAAAGAAAAGAAAAAAAATCACCATTTTCCATAAGTTATTGCCTCAATCTTTAGAGGCTAATCACTGTCAAGACTGACTCTCAATCATACTTAGAACATTTTTTATCTTAAGTCCTAATTGCCCTGAACAATTTCGACCATTACTGGTTCGATCCATACTTTCTCGTGGTTTAACACGTGCCCCACTTGGCATCATTATAATTATGTCATATTTCCTTTATCAACATTTTTATTCTTGAGAATTTCGAATATTTCCTTTCTCCTTGTAAAACCTCTAAGGTTATCCTTCAATTGTTCCTCCTGTATTCCCTAGATACAGGGCATATTAAAATACCATTTACTATTACTAGAACCATTGTCTATATACTTCTGAAAACTTCTCCACTGATTCTTAAAGGTTGTTGCTATATTAACCCTTTCCAAATCATACTGTCAAAACTCATACTGTCCCTATTAAGGGTGAAATTCCAACCTTTATGCATTCCCCTAGGATTCATTTTAAGTTACCGATGTTCTATCCTTAATTTCCACCTTTAAAAGGTACCTGCATCATTCCATGGATAAATCAAGTCATATATCCCTGATAAGGGTGTCTTATTCAATCATTCCCACCTCGATAGTCTATACCTAACTTCATAATAGCATCCTTATTCAAATTGAGGTCAATCCATATGGCCTCCAAAAGATAACAATGGTCATCCACTTTTCTTTCTTGATTTGGTAATGATAACATGGATGTTCTGGAAGATATTGGTCATGTTCAACGTGAACTTCTTCTTAATAATTCCTTATTTACTTTTGTTGTTTATCTCAACAGTCATCTCAATGTTGGGATATCTTTCATATCTGGCGTCTCCCTTTCTGGGTATCATGCCACCGGTCTTACACTTTACCTTCTTGAAGGTCACTTCCTTCACCCAATTTTCTTAATTTCTTACTTTCTTGTCTCCTCAGTCTATCAGCGTCTCACTATTTATCCTTCGAATTATCTCAAGGTTTCCTCGAATCTTCCCAACTTACAGGGGATAAAATATATGTATCTCTTATACCTTCAACCATCAATTTAACTCATGGTGAATCACTCTCATCCGGACGATTACCTACTTTTCTATTTCTATTTCTACGAGTCTTTAGGGTTTCCTCATACCCAACTCCCTTATCATTCCTCAAACTCTCTTGCCTTTATATTCCTTTCTCTTATCGTTATTTCATGAACCAACACAACATAAGCATTGATTTCAAACATCCCGTCATTCTGGATTCGTGTCTTCAGAACGAATCTTGATAACTTTTACAACTTAGATTCATAATTCATCATACTCGTCTGCCTTTGTTCTGGCTCTTAAGCTTTTACACTATCTCCATAACCTTGGGAAGTACTTTCCTGAAAACAATTGACTGAACTTAAATCAGTTTATTATGATTTCTTGCTTCCGTGCCTTCCTTGGCCCTTTTCACCAGCGGGGTGGTCTCTCTCTTAGGAGGGTAAGTGACAAAACAGTCTTTTGTGGTTCGTCAATCATTTAGAATCTCAAATGATTCCTCTATTTTCTTTAGCCAGGCTCTTGCCTCGGCTGGGTCAGCTTGTTCCATGGAACTCTGAGAGCTTAGCGACTTACAGGTCCTGAAAGAATTTCTCACCGTACTGTCTCCTCAGGGTGGTGGTTGGGGATAATAGTCTAAGTTCTCTTTAGACAGGTCCATGAATTGCCGTATAGGGGTACCATCTCGGGTCTCCTTTCCTTACTCGACTTTTTGTTTCCTTAGTATGAAATGTTTCATCCTACTCCCCATAATTGGGGTCATCTTTTAATTTAAAATCCTCATTTTCCACTCCATTATGTCATGGGTTCCTTCTATCTTGATGGCGACCTCCTTGACTATCACGTTCAGGGTTTGCTCTAAATCTTATTCCTCAAACTAGCTTTCATCTAAGATCTTATCTTTAAGCTCTTGAACATTTGGAACCCAAATTCCTGTAGGAATACCTCATTATTCCCTTCTCATCTTTCTCGGTATTAACCTCTTATCTATTTGTTGGCTCTCTGCCTTCATTCATAACTTTTTCTGGCACAATATGATCTTTTCCAATAATTCGGACTGTATTGCTATCTCAAACAGCTTTTCGGTACCGGCTCCGGTTACCTTCACTACTATTTCCATTTTCTCAAAATCTCTTATAAACTCTCCAAAAGACATTATCATCTTGAGTCTCTCCTTTTTACTAAGGGCATCAGCCACCATATTGGCTTTCCCCGAATGATAAAGAATCTTCCAATCATAATTCTTGATTAGCTCTAACCGCCTCCTCTGGCGTATGTTGAGCTCTTTCTACGTAAGAATGTACTAGAGCACTTATGGCTTAGGTAATTCTCGCACTTCTCTCCATACAAGTAGTGCCTCCAATCTTTAGGGGTAAAACTATTGCCACGAGCTAAGCTCATGGGCGGGGATATCGAATTTCATATTACCTTAATTATCTTGACGCAGACGCGATTATCTTGTTGTGCTAGGAAGCACCCTAATTCCTTATGCGAAGCGTCACTTACAAATCACAAAATCTCCTTTTTCCATCCGGCAACGCCAACATAGGGGTCGTCACCAACCTTTGCTTCAGTCTTAAAGCTGTTCTCGCATTTCTCTGTCTATTCGAACTTCTCAGTCTTATGAGTAAGCCGCGTTAAAGGGGCTACTATCTTTACAAACTTGAACGAACCTCTGGTAGTGACCGGCCAATCCTACCTCTGGTAGTTGACCAAACCATGGTCATCAATTCATCAGTGGTCCTTTATCCAATCCTGTCAGGATCCTCCATGGGATCCTCCTCAACAACTATCCCTTCTAGGACAACATCCTCTACCGCTACATCCTCAATATCAACAATATCCGGTCCTGCATTAGGACACTCTATCGGATCCACAATCCGATCTCCAATTAGTAATAAAACATCATCGCGCTGTGCCCCTCAACCTCAGGGTTCGGAGTCCCGCTACCATATACGATAACGCTACGCTCCTATCACGATATTTATAAGGGTTCCCATAAGGGTTTTAACTGTCAGTGCTACGTTAAGTAGCCCGACTATGAACTTGGCAAGAGTTTTATT